>NC_060954.1:8487640-8490231 GCF_022045245.1 Lucilia cuprina
TAGTCTATAGTCTAGTCTATAGTCTAGTCTATAGTCTAGTCTATAGTCTAGTCTATAGTCTAGTCTATAGTCTAGTCTATAGTCTAGTCTATAGTCTAGTCTAGTAGTCTAGTCTATAGTCTAGTCTATAGTCTAGTCTAAGATCTATATTCTAGTTTGTAGTCTAGTTTATTGCCGTGCTTATAGTCTAGTAAACAGTCTAGTTATTTAACTTGCTTACAGTTTAGTCTTTAGTATAGTTAATAGACTAGTGTATATATTCTAGTCTTTTCTCTCGTCTTTAGTCTAGTTAATATTCTTGTCTTTATACTAGTTCACAGTTTAGTATATAGTCTAGTCTAAGGTCTTTCTATATTCTAGCCTATAGGCTAGTTTATTGCCGTGCATATCGTCTAGTATATGGTCTAGTTTATTGACTTTCTGATAGTCTGGTCTTTATTCTAGTTAATAGTCTAGTCTGTAGTCTAGTCCATAATCTAGTTTATTGTCTTTCTGATAGTCTAGTCTTTATTCTAGTTAATAGTCTAGTCTATAAACTAGCTTATAGTGTTGTCTTTAAACTAGTCTATAGTCTAGCCTATAGTCCTGTATATAGTCAAGTTGATAGTCTTGTCTAGGCTAGTATATAGCCTAGGCGGTAGGCTAGTCTGTAGTTTATAGCCTTGTTTATAATCTAGTCTATAATCCAGTCCATAATTTTGTCAGTAGTCCAGTCTATAGTCTAGTCGGTAGTTTGTCTGCAGTCTAGTATATATTCTAATCTAAATCCATAGTATAATCCTCATTATACATCTCATTTAATATCCTTGTCTAGAATCTATAGAATTTCCAACCTTGTTTTCATATTTTTTTTTACTTAGAAATACAATTTTATTTATTTTTTTTTTTGCTTTTGTATGGATGAATATATCTCGAGTACGTGTTTACAAATGTTTGTGTAAATACTACATTATACTCATTTAGATTGCTATTGCTTATTGATCCTTTATTATGTTTTTTCCTTTTTTTTTTATTTTATACAATTCTACATTGCAAACAGGCGTCTGCTATATAGTTTTTTCTTTTTCTCTCTATCAATTTAATTTAGTTACACACACACACACAAATACACATGAAAAATCAAGAAGTATTCGTTCTTAAAGTATTAAAGTGTTACACCTACAATAACAAATATAACACGTTGTTTAAATGTATAATACGAGAAAATAAGAACTTCTGTTATAATCATTCTAATAAATAAAAAAAAGTGGGAAAGAGATGAGAAGGGTATACGACTATAGTTCAGATAGTACAGTAAACTAGACTAGCATAAACTTTTCTACATTTCCGGCTATAGACTACAAAATGTTAATGGTGTATCTAAACCATATTAGGTTTATTGCAAAACTATAAACAAAATATCTATACAATCAAATTTTTATTTATTAAATTATTATGGTGCATATCACAAAACTAACTACAACAATTTTCCAAATACACATACCTACATATACACCAATGTAAACTTGTTCATGTATCCAGTTTGAGATTAATAATCATCTGACTATGTATATTTATATATTTATTTCGTATTCCATACCAATAGATAAATCCATATTTGTTGTGGTTTATTTCTCTAAAATTTCACTTAAAGTTTATATGTGTTTAGCTTCCATTATCAAAAGTTAGGCAAATAACTAAATGTTTAAGTACATAAAGTTACTAAGTACGAATGATTACAAATAATGTAAAAATGTTTTTGAAAATGTCAAGAACTTTATTATAATCTAAAATATTACATAGATTTAATTAATATTACAATAATAACATGGTATTACATAAAATTTAAGAAAATATTTGTTACAAATCTTAATTCTGCAACAGAAAATAAAACAATTTAACACAATAATTGAATTTACTAAATAACAAAATACTTTATAGCTTCATTTTCATATTTGTTGCCTGTAACTATGCTACATTATTATACAAACTATAAAAACAACAAGTTGTGTATGTATAAAGTTGTTAAATGCTTTTGTTTTTATTTCCTTTCCGCTTACTTGTTTATTTGATTGCTGATTGGTAATCGCTACCTTATGTTTACTTTAACTATCACTATTATAAACACTCCCATATACTTATGCACATACACACACACATTTTATTACAGCTTAAATTAAATACACTGTATTGTTGCACATTAATGTTGATGCTATGAAAAAAATGTGTTTTTATGATTTACTCAAAATGTTTTATTTTCCAATCTCTGACAAATTGTTGATTTACGAAAGAAATAGGTTTAATGAAAACTGCATCATAAGTGGGGAGAGTAGAAAGCGCCCTACTGGACTATAGACTAGACTATTGACTAGACTATAGACTACACTACAGACTAGTCTATATAATAGACTATAGACTAGACTATAGACTATACTATAGACTATACTATAGACTATACTATAGACCAGACAATAGACTTGACTATAGACTAGACTATAGACTACACTATAGACTATACTATAGACTAGACTATAGACTATACTATAGACTAGACTATAGACTAGACTATAGACTAGACTATAGACTAGACTATAGACTAGACTATAGACTAG
>NC_060954.1:8490331-8492829 GCF_022045245.1 Lucilia cuprina
AGTCTATAGTCTAGTCTATAGTCTAGTCTATAGTCTAGTCTATAGTCTAGTCTATAGTCTAGTCTATAGTCTAGTCTATAGTATAGTCTATAGTCTAATCTATAGTCTTTGATCTTAAAATGACGTCACTTTAAATAACTTTAATCATTAATACTGTTAACTCTCCCCTATTAAACCAAGATTAATAAGCATAATTAGTAACCACTAAACACACATCACTAGCAGTATGCAAATAAAAGCAAAAAACAACAACAATAATAACCATAATTTATTAACTCCTCATTTACTTGCATTCTTCTTTAGTTTTCTAGAAATTTTTCAATTGTTCGGTTGCATGGCATGTGATTGTCATATTAAATTAAAGTTAACGCGTTAATTAAGCGGTCAAATTTCAATATTTTTGTTTTAAACTATTAATAACATGTTAATTATTTGTTTTATAAAAAAATATTGTGAAAAAGTGTTAAATAATTTAGTGAAAAAAGTGTTTAAAGTCTTGCAAAAAAGCAATTGAATATAAGTAGCCGGCCGGTCGGCATGTTGCCTTTGTTTGGCCGTTCTTTGAATGAAGAAAAATATGTGAGTACAACAAGTGAGAGTGCAAGTGAGAGATTAAGCGGGAGATAAAAGTGAGAGTAAAAAGTATATTGTTTTGATGTTGTTGTTATTATAGTTATCATACAAAAGCAAAAGAAGGGCTTTAAATGAAAGGTCAATGCAAAAGTAAAAAAAAATGTATGAGTATAAGCAATGTAAATAAAAAGCAATTATATTTAAGAAGATAAGAAAAAATATAAAATAAAAAAAAAGAAAATTAAAGGTGTTCCGATGTAAAACTGATTTAAAGGTAAGTGACCTTCACATATTATTTTTCGTTTCCCAACTGAATCGTTATTCATCTTAAGTTTTTGACATAAAATTTTATTTTTGAAGGAAAATTTAGTTGATTTAAAAGTCCAGTCTAGACTAAAGACTGTACTATAGACTAGACTATAGACTATATTATAGTTATGATTATAGACTAGACTCAAATGAAGATTAGTCTATAGACTAGACTATAAACTAGACTATATATAGACTCGACTGCAAACTAGTCTAGAGAATAGTCAAAACTAGACTATAGACTAGACTATAGACTAGACTATAGACTAGACTATAGACTAGACTATAGACTAGACTATGGACTAGACTATGGACTAGACTATGGACTAGACTATGGACTAGACTATGGACTAGACTATAAATTATACTATAGACTAGACTATAGACTAGACTATAGACTAAACTATAGACTAGACTATAGACTAGACTATAGACTAGACTATAGACTAGACTATAGACTAGACTATAGACTAGACTATAGACTAGACTATAGACTAGACCATAGACTATAGACTAGACTGTAGACTAGACCATAAACTATAGACTAGACTATAGACTAGACTATAGACTAGACTATAGACTAGGCTATAGACTAGACTATAGACTACACTATAGACTACACTATAGACTACAGTATAGGAGAGATTATATGCTATAGTAATTTTTACATACACACATAAAAACCTAATATTAATATCATTTTTCTAACACCTGTGTCTACTTACATGCGTATGTAAACACAACGATCATTGTTCACTAAGACAACATACATACATATGTACATATGTGTGTATTAATTATACATATATAAATTATTCTACATTTTTATGTACATACATAATATGTATGTTTGAATATAAAGTGTTGCTATAAAATTATTACCATAAAATATTAATATAATATAAAATTTGCTAGACTTCTTGTGTAATTCCTTTTAACTTTTATAAATCTGAAAATTTAAGGTAACAAGTTCATTCATTTAATAATTAAAATTCTTAGAATGAATTTAATCAAAATTGTGTTTTTGAATCATAACAGCAATTCACAAAAATGGAATAAAGTAAAAAAATTTACATAAATTGGAATATTTTATTTAACACATTATAGGATATGTAGTTAAGAATAAATCTGAAGATATTAATGACTTAAACTCTGTTGTTAATTTATACAAAGAATATGTTTTTATAGAAATATTTTTCTTTCAGTGTATGTTACATTTATGTTACATCAAATTAATTACTTACAATTACAATGAACGATAACATGTATGTCGCTATGCTTTAGGTAACAATGATTAAACAATTAAGCAATTTGTGGTTTTGTAGTTGGCTGTAGGGAATCTTAGTTACCCTTTAGCAAATGCACCTGACTATATTTTAGTTTTATATACTATAGACTTGACCATAGACTAGACTATAGATTATACTATAGACTAGACTATACACTAGACTATAGAATATACTATAGACTAGACTATAGAATATAGACTAGACTATAGAATATAGACAAGACTATAGACTAGACTATAGACTAGACTATAGACTAGACTATAAACTAGACTATATACTAGACTATAGACTAGACTATAGACTAGACTATAGACTAGACTATAGACT
>NC_060954.1:8492929-8494675 GCF_022045245.1 Lucilia cuprina
TAGACTATAGACTAGACTATAGACTAGACTATAGACTAGACTATAGACTAGTCTATAGACTAGACTATAGACTAGACTATAGACTAGACTATAGACTAGACTGTAGACAGTTTTGCTATTGATTAAGTAACAAGAGAATATGGAAAAATAAAATAAATTGCAATTTAATAAAATTATTTTTTTTAAATGGACTATGACGAAGGGTATATTTGATTCGGCACAGCCAAATATAGCACTTTTACTTGATCTTAACTATGATCGCTTTTTAATTTTCTTTGCTGCGACACATTTAATTTACTTTTTCATTTACATATTCATGTAAACCCCTTTTTTATGATAACAATAATAACAACAACATACCTTTTTCTCTCACTTTTATCTTCCATTTAATCTCCCACTTGAACTTGTTTACATTTTTTAATAAAACAATTAATTTACATCTTTTTAATAATATATAATAAAAACATTGACATTGAGCCGCTTAATTAATGCGTTAGCTTTAATTTAATAAGACATCCAAACATCAAGCAAGAAAACAATTGAAACAATTCCAGAAAACTAAAGAAGAATGCAAGTAAATGAAGAGTTAATGAAAAGTTGTTATTGTTGTTTGTTATTATTTACATGCTATTAGTGATGTGTGATTAGTGGTTATTAATAGTACTTATTAGTTTTGGAGTAAAAGCTAGAGTTAGGTATTAACATGTATTACCAATAGAGACGCCATTTACATAGCTTAGCGTGTAGTCTCAAAGACTAAAGACAAAATCATAATCTAAATTTGCTATTATTTTGTTGAGATATAATTTTCATTATTTATAATGTCTGTAAGAAGAAGTAATGAGAATTTATCAATAATTCAACCTGCGGTTCCCCCTGTAAATCAAGCTTCTGCACCTCCACAAGTCTCAACTAATTGTGAGATATGCAAAAATTTTATCACGGTCAAAGCTCATGCTTTAAAGGCTAATAGTCAGCATTACTTCCATAAAACGTATTTTAGTAAATATACAATGAGTAAAACGAATTGTCCAACATGTAATGCCATTATTACACTTCCTAGAGCACCTATTTCAAAAACTCCCACAAAATTAAACTCAACAGTTATCACTAGAAATCAAGCTAGACAACAACAATTAGATGAAAATAGATTAGTAGGAGAACCACAAGCTAGACCATCTTCACCAAACTCTTCACAAAGTAGCCATTCTTCTCCCAGAAGTGCAGAGAATCAACGCCAATACATCCGGAACTTAGTTACAGCTGCTGTTGGAGCTCAGCAAGCTGAAATGCTTTCATCACTGAGTGAGCAATTGACTCAATTAATCCAGAGCAATATCGAAGCAGGTTTCCATAGAATGACGATTAGCAATAATAATGCCACTTCTATTCAGCTCAATGAGCAAAATAATGTACAAAACGAAGCTAATAATTATACTCAAAATAATCATGGTCAAGGTATGGAAAGCCAAACTTTGAATCAGCTTTTAGGACTTCCACAAACTAATAATCAAGAAAATTTTATAAATTTTAACGCAAATCCTTCTGCTAATTTGTTTAGAGCAAATTCAGGCCTTTCCACAGATTTGTCTGTGCGTCCTGACAAAATTAGCCAAATTATTAGCAATTGGCGACTAAAATTTAGTGGCAATTGTTCAAGTTTGTCTGTAGATGCATTTCTATAGTCTAGTCTATAGTCTAGTCTATAGTCTAGTCTATAGTCTAGTCTATAGTCTAGTCTATAGT
>NC_060954.1:8494775-8496759 GCF_022045245.1 Lucilia cuprina
CAACTTTTTCTATAGAAAAGTTGTCTGTATCAGAGCAACTTTTTCTATAGAAAAGTTGTCTGTATCAGAGCAACTTTTTCTATAGAAAAGTTGTCTGTATCAGAGCAAGTTTTTCTAAAGAAAAGTTTTTTCTATCAGAGCATTTTTTCCTACACAAAAGTTATCTGTAGCAGAGCCACTTCTACAATAAAAAGGATGTCTGTTTTAGAACAGCTTTTGTTATAGAAAAGTTGTTGGTATCCGAGCAACTTTATCTATAGAAAAGTTGTCTGTATCACAGTAACTTTTTCCATAGAAAAAGAAGGCTGTACCAGAGCTACATTTTCTATAGAAAAGTATTCTGTTACTAAGCTACATTTTCTATAAAGACTTTATCTGAAACCATCTTTTAAATGAACTAATTCTTTTATTTATATCTTTTTTTTAATATTTATTTTAAAAATCTTTTAGATTTATATATATTTTCAGAATCTTTAAGATTTCTTTTGTCGTTTATAAAGTACTAGGCAAATATTATAACTTAAAGGCTAATTTAGATATCCTTTCCGCAGGACTAATCATCATCATCTTCTTCTAAGGCTGCCAACATCAAAGACAATTGCTTTTGATCCATAGTTTTCGAACTGTAGGTTTTATTCAAATCAATCTCTATCAAACCACTATCGTCATCATCATCATCATCTTCCTCCTCGACGTCCTGTTGATCTTGTGAGAAACTTAAAGTTTTTATGGCCGAGTTATGGTTAAGACGGTCTTTAAAGTAGTTGGGGGAACAGGGACTGCCAGCAATAGAAGTCAAACCACATTTACTGCCAGAAGGAGATTCCAATAATGTAGAGTTTAATTGCGTTATATGCATTTTGCCTAACATCTCTTCGAATTCGATGTCATCTTCATAGCTGATTGGTTTGAAGTCCATAGTTGATAAAATGTGATGATTTTTTTAAAAAGAAAATATGACAAAATTAAAGATTTTAAAATATTTTTGATGTTTTTTGTTAGTTGCTTGAAGTTATACTGATGCTATGTTCATATGTTGCTGGTTATTTATACAAAAATATTTAGTTTTCCTTTCTTCAGTTGACCTGTTTGTCTGTGGGTTTCCTTCTGAGCAGGTAGTTTTTAACCTTTCTTGACTTATAGGCAAATAAATCTGCCAACAAGGTGTGTTTCTTATTCGATTACCTAAGTTTGTTTAGATTTGTATATTTATTCCTGAAAAACCCAATTGCCTTAACAAGGACATATTAAGATTTAAGGACTGAATGTGGGATTAGAAAAAACATTTCTCGGAAATTTAAGCAACAGCTGCACTGATGAAGTGTGTTTTATGTTTTCTTGATAATTTATAAATTTCAACAAAAAATCCTACAAATCCTGAATTGTTTTTAAAAGTAACAATTTCGAAAGTAAAAAGATTTTTAAAGAATTTAAGAGCAAAATTTTTGTTAAAATATTTGGATTTTTAAGGCAACTTTTATCAGTAGAATAAATGGAACATCTTTTCTATAGAAAATTTGTCTAATTCAAAGCAACTTTTTCTAACGAAAAGTTGTCTGTAATAGAGAAACTTTTTCTACACAAACCATATGTGCATCGGATTAAATCTTTCTATAGAATAGTTGTCTGTAACTAAGCAACTTTTTCTAATGTAGTTTGTAACAGAGCAACTTTCCTATAGAATAGTTGTCTGAAATAGAGCAACTTTCCTATAGAAAAGTTGTCTGAAACAGAGCAACTTTCCTATAGAAAAGTTGTCTGAAACAGAACAGCTTTTCCTATAGAAAAGTTGTCTGTATCACAGCAACTTTTCCTATAAAAAAGTAGTCGGAAACAGTGCAGCTTTCCTATAGAAAAGCTGTATGAAACAGAGCAGTTTTTCTATAGAAAAGTTGTCTGTAACAGAGCAACTTTTTCTATAGAAAAGTTGTCTGTAACAGAGCAACTTTTTCTATAGAAAAGTTGTCTGTAACAGAGCAACTTT
>NC_060954.1:8496859-8498021 GCF_022045245.1 Lucilia cuprina
AACTAGAACAGAACTAGAACAGAACTAGAACAGAACTAGAACAGAACTAGAACAGAACTAGAACAGAATTAGAACAGAACTAGAACAGAACTACAACGAAACTAGAACTGCACTAAAACGGAGCTGAACTAGATTCAGACTACCTTAATAATTAATTATGCCATAAATTAACAATATATTTCTATTTAAAAATTATATAATTTACAATTTTCCGGATTTTATCAGCAAATGAATAACGTTTTAATTCTTAATGCAATTCTTTGGATTTAAAGAATTTATTTTTCCATTTCTGAATGTTGCTTTAAACTTTTTATATTTTCCTGCTGTCAACCTTGATTAAATTGTAGGGGTGGAAAAAAAACACACCCAAGTAATGCCTGCCAGGCTGACTGACTGCCAGCCTGTTTGTCTTTAATAAAAAATAATTTCATTAATTTTAAACACATACACACAAACACACAGTTTTACAAAAAAATATTAAAGAAATAAATAAGTAAATAACTGAATACAGATTGTTGCAAAAAAACGAAATTGTGAAATAATGAAAAAGAAAAACAAATTCTACACCGTATGTTCTCAGCATGTAATTTTTCTGCATGAATTTATAATTTTCTTTTAGTATTATTTTTTTTTTCATTTATAAATGAAAAATGCACACACACACTTATACACAATGTCACACATACTGTTGTAGTGAAGTAACCGTGCTTGTATAGGAATTATTATATATTTACTGTTACATACACTTTCTCTTAAACATCTACGTTCGTATATTTGTAAAAGCTATTTGTTGTAACATATGTAGTTGTTGTTTTTCTTTTTTAGCTTTGGTGCCTATTACTGCATATACTAACACACTTATAATGAATGATATTTTTGCTAACTCACACATATACAATTACAAAATTATAAAATACAAAATGACAACAAACCGGAAATTTTATAGAATTATTTCTGTTTATATTTTAATTCAGACAAACATACACCTAGACTCTCACCCTCACCCACCCAAAGGCACCACAGCAAAGGAAAAATCCTACAAAAGCTTATGGGTGTTAAAATGCATGTTGGAACCGTGAGGCAAATTTAAAATTAGCATTTAAAGAATTTTCAAAATCTTGTCTATGATCTGGTCCAACAGAAAGAAATTTTTCGCATCTTC
>NC_060954.1:8498121-8499766 GCF_022045245.1 Lucilia cuprina
TATCCTAGCACTTATGCTTCATGAATTCGAAATGAAAAATATATTAGTTACCACAACTAGTAGACCATTGTTTGAAGAAGACAATTGTAAATTGGTTACTCAATGTAGCCAAATTAACAGCAGCAGCAACAACTATAAATTTCTATTCTAGGAAATATTGTAATTCAATTAATTGCGCACACACACATACATAAATTTGAAACCATATTAAATCAAACTATAAATACAGCATTTCGTTATGACAACAATATCAGTGTAGTAGATTAGTTCATGCTACATTTCATTTGTTAGGGTTTTAGTTATGTATGAGTAAATGTATAAAGTTTTTTCAATGTCAAGGATTTCGAGGTGTGTTTATGTATGAACTGTCTCCATCTTTAAGCTATTATTATGATCAAATTGAATATGACATCTAAATTGAAGTGGAAATTAAGTTATTAGAACTGCTTTGTGAGGTGACAAAATATAATTAAAATTACACATAAATCAAATGAAATACGATGATAAGATTTGTGTAAAATGTAATTGCTTTAAGCATTGTAGTTCTATCAAAAGTTTTAACGAACATTAATTAATAGAATTTTAGAAAGTTATTAAACTTAATACTAAAACTTTATACTTGTTAATAAGTATTAAAAGAAATGCCAAAATTAAGGAAAATTAAAGAAAATCATATAATGAGTGCAAATAATTTTTTTTCTTTTAATGAAAAATATTTATAATTCTACTAATACTACTTTAACTATTTTACATTTTCTTCCATTTCCTTAACTATTATATAACTAACTATAATTAATGCTAGTTGTTGGAATACAACAATTTTCCACTTATTATTTTTTCAATGTTTTTCCTATAATTTCTCTTCTTTATTTTTCTGCTGCCATATTTTCTATAATTAATGACTTTTAGTTTGGTTTCCAACAAGACACCTCAACAAATATTGCAAAATTAGTTGTGAGAAATGAACAGCTACCTGCACTTGAAGGCATAATAAAATTGCAGGCGTGAAAGAAAAAAAACTAAAAATGAACAGATAGATCATTAAGGAATAATAATCAAAAAAATGTTTACAAAAAATGACAAATAATATTAGATGGACTAAAAGGTAATCATCATAAATAATTGTCAACTAAACTTCAACAGCAACAAAAAAACAAAAACTATGTTAAGACTATAAACTAGATAGTAGACTAATCAATAGACTGGAACATAAGCTAGCCTATAGACAAGAGAAATAGAGTAGACTACAAACTATAGGCTAGACTATAGGACTAGACAATATACCATAGACTAGACCATTCTATATACAAGAATAAAATATATAATATTAGCTTTACACAGAGTATACTCTGTACTTGACCATATACTTAGTCTATAGTCTAGTCTATAGTCCAGTCTAAAGTCTAGTCTATAGTCTAGTCTATAGTCCAGTCTAAAGTCTAGTCTATAGTCCAGTCTAAAGTATAGTCTATAGTCTAATCTATAGTCCAGTCTAAAGTCTAGTCTATAGTCTAGTCTATAGTCTAGTCTATAGTCCAGTCTATAGTCTAGTCTATAATCTAGTCTATAATCTAGTCTGTAGTCTAGTCTATAGTCTAGTCTATAGTCTAGTCTATAGTCTAGTCTATAGTCTAGTCTATAGTCT
>NC_060954.1:8499866-8500984 GCF_022045245.1 Lucilia cuprina
TAGTTCTGTTCTAGTTCTGTTCTAGTTCTGTTCTAGTTCTGTTCTAGTTCTGTTCTAGTTCTGTTCTAGTTCTGTTCTAGTTCTGTTCTACTTCAGTTCTAGTTCTGTGTCTGTAAAAAAGTTGATCTGATTCTGTTGGTTCCTTTAAAGAATTAATTACTTCACTAAAAATATATGAAAAATTTTCTGTTTTAACAATTTTCATTTGATTAATTTTATTGAATAAATTAAAGTTTAATAAAAATATGTTTGTCTATATTTAAAACTGATTTAATTATTTCCCCTTTTTTTCCTTCATTAAATTCATTAACGTTTTTTTTATACAAATGTTTTAATGTTTTTGTTGTTGTTTTTGTTAAATTAAATAGTTAATAGTTAAATTACATTTATTATGGATTTTGTTAAACATTTTAAATTACATTTTTTTCTTTTTCTTTGCCATTAGGAAATTTTACAATATTTCAAGCTTTATGCGGTTGACCAGTTTTGTAATTGAATTTTTGTTTTCAACAAAAACTAAACAGAATTACAAGAAAATTATATGTAAAAAATAAAAATATTAATTGATTTGCACAACCACAATGTATTATAATAAATTAAAGTATAAAATAATAATTAGTTGAAATGATTAACATTCACTAAAATTTGATTAGCATTAAATTAAAATGTAATTCAAAATAAATACAAATAAACACATGTGTGTATGTAGATTTTAAAATGGAAGCTAAATAAATTGCCTAAATATTTGTTTGGTTTTAGTTGGCTTAGTAGAAAAAACAAATATTTTTTGTTAATTTCTTAAACAAGCAAATAGTTTAATTAATTTATACTAAATCGATTTATTTACATTTATAGTTTCTTCGAATTTTTAATTTTCAGCAGAATTTCGTTTGATGCGGTATGAGATACTTAAACAAATATTTACTTTCATTACATAAAGTTTTCCCTCCTAAACTAACTGGAACATAACTAGAATAGAACTAGAACATAACTAGAACTGAACTAGAACTTGAACTAGAACTGAACTAGAACTGTACTAGAACTGAACTAGAACTGAACTAGAACTGAATTAGAACTGAACTAGAACTGAACTAGAACTGAACTAGAACTGAACTAGA
>NC_060954.1:8501084-8520289 GCF_022045245.1 Lucilia cuprina
AGTCTAGTCTATAGTCTAGTCTATAGTCTAGTCTATAGTCTAGTCTATAGTCTAGTCTATAGTCTTGTCTATAGTCTAGTCTAAAGTCTAGTCTATAGTCTAGTCTATTGTGTAGTCCTTAGTCTAGTCTATTCTATAGTCTTGTCTATAGTATAGTCTACAATCTAATCTATAGTCTAAATAAGTAGTATATAGTATAATTTAAAGTCATATCTTTAGTCCATAGTCTAGCCTATAATCTAGACCTTAGTCTAGTCTATGTGCCAAGTTTTTCAAAATTAACATATTTCTACTAATTACACTCTCCTTATTTAACGATATCTTTATGCTAAGCGTTAAGTAAACTAAAATTGTTCTTGTGACATATACTGAATAGTATTCCTCCATTAAAATAACTAAATAAAGCAAGTAGCACTTTAAGACTAGTTACTGTTAATAGTAAACCTTTTTTAATAGTCAAATTTACATTTACTTATAAGTCTGTACTTGTAAATCCTTAAGTAACTGGCGGTGTTCCCGTTTAAATCTTTAATGAAAATATGTTGCTGTTTGTGTTTTGTTTCTGTGTTGAGCTAGTTATGTTTAGGTCAACAGTTTAGATGTATATGTTCGTGTGATAATAAATAATTTACAAAATGTTTGCGCCAAATAAAGAAAAACACAGAAAAAGTCATAAACACACACTTAAGCACATACACAACCATTCAAATATAGTCCTGCTAACATACACACTTATATATAAATATACATATGTATGTAATTATAACCCTGCAGTTCATGTTAATTGTGCTGGACAAGTTTTATCTATTTCCAACTTTCAGTTCGTTTACAAAATATCAACTTAATCTAAATATTATAACATCTGACAGGTTTAATAAATAGCTACTACGTCCTGGTACACACAGTATTAAAGTTACTTATATACAGGAGGTAAGGACCACCTTATCTCCTTGTAAAACCGTTGGGAACTTTTAATGTTCGCACATTTATTTAAAGCATAAACACGTCGTTTCTACTGCTGCTACAATTTTTCGTTATTGTTGCAATTTTTTATGAATAATGTTTGAGGACCCACGACTTCCATGAAATAAATTTTAAGAAGAATAAATAAAAAACCGAAAAATTCGCTCTTGCAAAGTACTAAAGGGATCAAACACTGTGCGGAGGTAGTTGATTATAACAGGTGATTGTTGAAATACTATACGAAACACACAAGATTTTTTTTAATAAATTTGAATCCTACTTTATAGATTGTGCTGTAGGCTACGCTATTGATTCGACAGTAGACTAGACTAGAGTATACAAAAGACTATATACTAGATTAGACTATGGATAGGACTATAGACTAGACTATAGACAATAGACTAGACTATTGACTAGACTATAGGCTAGACTATAGACTAGACTATAGACTAGACTATAGACTAGACTATAGACTAGACTATAGACTAGACTATAGACTAGACTATAGACTAGACTATAGACTAGACTATAGACTAGACTATAGACTAGACTATAGACTAGAGTATAGACTAGACTATAGACTAGACTATAGACTAGACTATAGACTAGACTCGACCACACAGTAGACTAGACATTAGACTTGACTAAAGACTGGAATGTAGACTTGATCATGGACTAGCCTATATAGACTTAACTATAGACTAGAATATAGACTTAACTATAGACTAGTGTATAGACTACATTAGATCATAGACTAGACTTTAGACTAGACTACAGACTTGACTTTAGACTAGGCTATAGACTAAACTATAAACAAGTTATGTACTAGACTATAGCCTAGACTGTAAACTTTACTTTATACTGTACTATAGACTATAGTATGGATTATAGTATAGACTAGACTATAGACTACATTATAGACTAGACTATAAACTAGAACATAGACTATACTACGGTCTAGACAATCGAATAGACAATAGTCTACACTATAAAAGAGACTATAGACTAGACTAGAGACTAGGCCATTTATTAAAATATAGAATAGTTATGGTTTTGACTATAATCTAGACTATAGACTAGACTACAGACTAGACAATTAGTTGTACTATAAACTAGTCTATAGGTTAGACATTGTAAAGTATGTACTTATATTTTCAATAATCTAATTATTCTCTTTGCGCATTTTGTTATTACAAATAAGGCTTAGTATTTATAGTTATTTATATGTAATGTATGTATGTGTGGCTTAAAATGTATGACAAACCTTTAAGTAGAATGCTTCGTAAATGTCCTTAAGTTGTTATCAATTGTTGGCAAGTGCCGTAAGTATTTTTCTACTTGACTACAAGCAAAATGCAGCACATGATGCTGTTAATTCTACAGCTATTGTTATTTTATATTTAGTTAAAGATTTCTATAGTTAAATATTTAGACATTCAGATGTGTGATAACTTAATGAAAGAGAAACTCATTGTTTGCCCAGTAAGAACATGTAATCAAAAACATTTATTGTTGTGTTGAGAGAAGTGTGTGTTTAGTAAATGGTATTTTAAGTAAAGTTTACTCAACCATTTGCAGTCATTTTAAGGTAAATGTATTTTATAATTTGGTTGCAGGATAAATAAACAAACAGACACCACCACTTATTGTCAACAATATAATTAACAATTCTTAAGTTAATAAATTTTAAGGTTACACATGATTTTTATTTAATTTTATTCTCTATTTGGGACTTCTGTTTTATACTTCTAGTATTTTTCTAATAAGTGCAGACTTTTTAATATGTTCTTATGAAATATTTATTGCCAGAAATAATACAATAAACAAAATGCATTAAATTAGAAACGTTAAAGAAAATACGAAAATATGCTGTTAATGTTTTTTGGTTTTAGGTTGTTTCTACTATTGTGACAGCTTTTATAGTTGCATGTTGCACAAATATTTGCTGCTAATAGTAAGTTCTATTATTTAAGTGTTGCATGCATGTTTTCAATAACAAAACATGCTTCTAATGTCACACATATTATATACGATATTTTATTACTGTTAAACCATTATGAAGCATTTGGAAGCTTCAATAGTCTATAGTCTAGTCTATAGTCTAGTTTATAGTCTAGTCTATAGTCTAGTCTAGTCTATAGTCTAGTCTAGTCTATAGTCTAGTCTATAGTCTAGTCTATAGTCTAGTCTATAGTCTAGTCTATAGTCTAGTCTATAGTCTAGTCTATAGTCTAGTCTATAGACTAGTCTATAGTCTAGTATATAGTTTAGTCCATAGTCTAGTCTATAGTCTAGTCTATAGTTTAGTATATTGTCCTGTCTATTGTCTAGTCTATAGTCTAGTCTATAGTCTAGTCCATAGCCTAGTCTATAGTTTAGTCTATTGTCTAGTCTATTGTCTAGTCTATTGTCTAGTCTATTGTCTAGTCTATTGTCTAGTCTATTGTGTAGTCTATTGTCAAGTCTATTGTCTAGTCTATTGTCTAGTCTATTGTCTAGTCTATTGTCCAGTCTATAATCTAGTCAATAGTCTTGTCTATAGCGTAGTTTCCTCCACTCTTTGTCTTAACGAATTTGTATAGTGTCCTTCTTAATCATTTCAATTAATTATGTCTACAGTTACTTATGCTTCCCTATTTAAACATGTAATCGGACTTTCTAAAGTAATCTGATTACATTTCAAATAGTAGGAAAAAAAGCAGACCTGGCATGCGGTTTACCCTTGACCAAACTCAGCTCTAACACAATAATTATTGCTGCTGGTGTATAAACAGGAATTTAAATTTCTAGTCCAAAAAAGAATACTTAAATCGTGTTAAATTTCGTTAGATTATTTTTTTACAATATTCTCAGATTCCATGTACATTTACATAGACAAATATTTTGTTTACATTGTTTTTTTTTTTGGCTCTCCTAAGGTTTTTACCACAAAATCAGCATGTTGTGGTTGATACAGTTATACATTATAGAGATGTGTCCCTGGAGGACATTTATTTTTTTCAACAGATCATTAGGGTGTTAAGTTTTATAAGCGAAAATTGTGGAAAATAATTAAAGGGAAAGTTGCAATTTTTTATTTATTTGTACGACCCTATTTCTCTTAAATTTTCATAAATATTTGTGTAGATATACGTATTGCTATTTTCCTTTATGTAGGTAAATCTGGTTGAGTTTTTCTTTTTCGCTTTAGTGTGGTTTGACCCTTTTTCAAAGTATTGGCATTGTAACTCTATTTTCAATTCACCAAAAAAAAATCCCCCACATCAAATGATGAGGGTCTAACGAAAAAAAACTTTTCATATTCCATGGCTAACAAATCCAATGAAAATATGAAAAATATTTGCTTCTTAATATTCAACAAAAAAGAAAATAAACAAATGCATATGTCAATACCTTATTAAACTTATTTCCTATGAAACCTTAACTAAATTTATAAATGTAATAAAACTATTCACAACCTGCCAAAGCTGTGAGTAAATGTAATATTTTCAATATAAGTTTTAGAAGTTCAAAGTAGTTTTTCTACTTCGAAGGACTTGTTGTAGTACTTAATAGTAAAATCTGTCAAATTTCTAAATAGAATTTTATAAAAATAACTAAATTTATACTTAAAAACTAACACCTTGTCATAATTCAAGGTCTACTTTAAAACACTATATCTATTCACTATAAAAAAATTTCTAAAACAAAAATATAAAAATACTATAAAATTAAATAAAATAGATATGCTTGCAAAGCAGATATACAAACCAGACAAAATAATAACAAATTCCTTGAACTGTTTCTCTGTCATTAAAATTTACAACATCAAGGCGTATGATTATATTTTTGTATCTTTTGCTACTGAAAACTACAACACAAAACACTCATTTGTCCCTGTTGCTAAAGTTCTTAAAAGTAGCGAGACAGTTTTTAAAGAAAATTAAATGAAAGAAAATGACAGAAGGACAAATGGAAAAGTATAAAATTAGAGATAAATATACCTTAAGGCAAAAATAAATATATTTAATAAACTTTAAAACAGAACTAGATCAGAACTAGAATAGAACTAGAACAGAAATAGAACAGATATAGAACAGAAATAGAACAGAAATAGAACAGAACTGGAACAGAACTAGAAAAGAACTAGAACAGAACTAGAACAGAACTAGAACAGAACTAGAACAGAACTAGAACAGAACTAGAACAGAACTAGAACAGAACTAGAACAGAACTAGAACAGAACTAGAACAGAACTAGAACAGAACTAGAACAGAACTTGAACTAGAACACAACAGGGACTGTATAGTGTAGACTATATAAAATTCGTTTTAAACAACAAAATATATTGTAACTTTTTCTTCACATTTTTCTCTTAACCTTTGATCCCAAGTGGATTTCTCTTTTGTTGTTGCTACTGTTACAAATGAAAGACTAGAGAATTTGCAAAATACAAAAATATAAAACTAAATTCCAAGACTCTTTATGCAAATGTAATTCAAATGAACACTCTGGCATACAACACACCAACAATACAAATATTGTATTCTTATTAAAATAACACTTGACATAGCGTAGACACTCGACATTGAATTATATTAAAATATTCTCTGGAAATCCTTTTTCGATTCTATTTTTTTTATTTATTATAAAGAAATATCATTTAAAATAACGATAAAGAAAATCAGGTGGAATTAAAAGTAAAGTAAGGAATATAATGAAATTGTATATTTAATTAAATAAATACAAATAGAATGTTAAAGAAGAGAAAAAAGGCAACATAATTTTAGGACAAAAAAGGATTTAAATGAAAGAATGGAATAAATCTGGTATGTGCTGAAAGGTTGTAAAGCTTTGAACTTTTCTTTCTTTAATTTTATTGAAATTTGATTAGAGAGTTTTTTTTTTTTTGTTAATTAAATAAGTAGACCTTTTTGTATAAAAGCATTTTATTTTCTAAACTTTGTTTAAAGTATTTTTAATATTTATTAAATTTGAAGCTGCTTTCTTAACACTTAACAAGTTTTATTAGCAATTTATTGATTTTGCTATTAAACGAAATTTAATATTTTATTATAAATAGTTTTCTGTTAACAGCTTTAGTAAGTCTTAAACAGCACTTGTCAAGTTTATAACTTAAGCTTTTGCGTACCATTTATTCCCTAAATTGCACTCTTTCCCTATGAATACAAATTATCTTCAACACACATATATATATATATAAGAATACTCTTAGTGTTCCTAATCTTCTTGTTTCTTTACCTATCCCATTACCACTACTTCATCCTGCTCTACGAAATGACAGTTTAACATTTTTACTTTCAATGTTTTGAAAGTGATAGATTGATATATTTCAACCGAAAGCTTTGAATCATTTTTTATTTTATCATTTGGGAAACATTCACTTCGAAGCGTATTATACGTTTAATAAAATCTTTGCTAAAATTTCTATATTCACACATACATATATACATATATAGAATTCCAGACGGAAAAACATATCAAAAAGGAGTTTATCTGTATTTTAAGGAAAAAGCCAAACTAGTACTTACATACATGCTAACACAAAAGAGTTGTAATGTGAAAACTACAAAGTTTTTTTAAGACATAGTTATCTTCACTATACAGTAAAACAGTGAAAGACAACAGTGGCTACAAACCATTTCCCACAGACGATAATCTTTGAACGCCTTTATATTTTACCAGAAAATCGATATTTGAGTGAAAACATAAAAGTACATTTTCTGACTAAACTAGAGCAGCTAGGGCCAACAGGATGATAATCTGTTATCACTTTTATTTTCTACCAAAATTTAATGTTTAAGTCAAAACATAAAAGACCATTTTCTGGCTAAACTAGAGGAGCTAGAACAAAAAGAATGATAATCTGTGATCACTTATATTTCCTACCAAAACTCGATTTTTGAGTGAACACATAAAAGTGCATTTTCTGGCTAAACTAGAGGCGCTAGAGCTTAAACAATGAAAATCTGTGATCACTTTTATTTCCTACCAAAATTCAATATTTGAGTCAAAACATAAAAGTCCATTTTCTGGCTAAACTAGAGGAGCTAGAACAAAAAGAATGATAATCTGTGATCACTTATATTTCCTACCAAAACTCGATTTTTGAGTGAACACATAAAAGTGCATTTTCTGGCTAAACTAGAGGCGCTAGAGCTTAAACAATGAAAATCTGTGATCACTTATATTTCCTACCAAAACTCGATTTTTGAGTGAAATCATAAAAGTGCATTTTCTGGCTAAACTAGAAGCGCTAGAGCTTAGACAATGAAAATCTGTGATCACTTATATTTCCTAATAAAATTCGATTAATGAGTAAAAACATAAAAGTGCACTTTCTGGCTAAACTAGAGGCGCTAGAGCTTAAATAATGAAAATCTGTGATCACTTATATTTCCTAATAAAGCTCGTTTAATGAGTGAAAACATAAAAGTGCATTTTCTGGCTAAACTAGAGGTGCTAGAGCTTAAACAATGAAAATCTGTAATCACTAAAATTTCCTACTAAAACTCGATTATTGCGTGAAAACATAAAAGTGCATTTTCTTGCTAAACTAGAGGCGTTAGAGCATAAACAATGAAAATCTGTGATCACTTATATTTCCTGCCAGAGCTTAAACAATGAAAATTTGTGATCACTTATATTTCCAAATAAAACTCGATTTTTGAGTGAAAACATAAAAGACCATTTTCTGGCTAAACTAGAGGCGCTAGAGCTTAGACAATGAAAATCTGTGATCACTTATATTTCCTAATAAAATTCGATTAATGAGTAAAAACATAAAAGTGCACTTTCTGGCTAAACTAGAGGCGCTAGAGCTTAAATAATGAAAATCTGTGATCACTTATATTTCCAACTAAAACTCGATTTTTGAGTGAAAACATAAAAGTGCATTTTCTGGCTAAACTAGAGGCGCTAGAGCTTAAATAATGAAAATCTGTGATCACTTATATTTCTTACCAAAACTCGATTTTTCAATATTTGAGTCAAATAACAAAAGTCCACTTTCTGGCTAAACTAGAGGAGCTAGGGCCAAAGGGATGATAATCTGTGATCACTTATATTTCCTACCAAAAATCGATATTCGAGTGAAAATATAATAGTCCATTATCTGGCTAAACTAAAGGAGCTAGGTCAAAAAGGATGATAATCTGTGATCACCTTTATTTCCTACCCAAACCTGATTTTTAAGTGAAAACGTAAAAGTACATTTTCTGGCTAAACTAGATGAGCTAAGACCAAAATGATGATAATCTGCAATCATTTTTATTCCCTACAAAAACTCGGCATTTGAGTGAAAATAGAAAAGTCCATTTTCTGGCTAAACTGAAGGAGCCTGGGCCAAAAGGATGATAATCTGTGATCACTTATATCTCCTACCAAAATTCAATATTTGAGTCAAAACATAAAAATCCATTTTCTAGCTAAACTAGAGCAGCTAGGGCCAAAAGGGTAATTATCTCTGATCACTTTTATTTCCTATCGAAACGCGATATTTAAGTGAAATTATAAAAGTCCATTTTCTGACTAAACTAGAGGAGCTAGGCCCAAAAGGATGATAATCTGTGATCACTTGTATCTCCTACCAAAACTTGATTTTTGAGTCAAAACATAAAGGTCCACATTTTGGCCAAACTAGAGGAACAAAATCCTATTTTTTTCAGAATTATCTTAGGAATTGGTGTAATACATAAATTTGTATATGTATGTGTTAAATGCGATAATATTTAGTTAGTGATATTAAAACTACTA
The DNA here is from genome assembly GCF_022045245.1 of Lucilia cuprina. NCBI lineage: Eukaryota > Metazoa > Arthropoda > Insecta > Diptera > Calliphoridae > Lucilia > Lucilia cuprina. The sequence goes on from NC_060954.1 coordinate 8,509,803, forward strand.
GTTTTATTTGTTATATATGAAACGCACGTATAAAATGACAATCTTTCAAAGTTAAACTGACACTTGATGTCACTCTTACTTTACATTAATATACAAACATTTATATTCTGCACACATACGCACACATGAACACGACTGCATATGAACGCTTGAAGAAGCACACACGTTTACTAACTCAAATAGATAAACAGACAGGAAATAGAACAAACACTTTCTCGAACGCATCAATTTACACATGCAGTGATTTAAAAGAGTTTTATTATTGTAATTTAAATAGTATCTTAAGGAAAATATTAGCTACAATATGTATTATTAAGCAAATTTTAATTGATTTATTAAAACATTCCATTGCTTTGCTTTTTTCTAAGTTTTGAGTAATTTCAGTTGAAATATGGCCAAAGATAGACAGCCGAAAAGAGCAAGACATGTCTGCAGTTAATGTAAATAAATTTTTCTATTGCCTATAAATGTAATGTTGTCTACATTTTATACCTGCCGGTACAAAATCTAGTTAAAGATTAAATGATAACAATATTCTTTGAAAATTTACGAAAATAACGTACAGTTCTATAATCTCGTTTATTGTTTATTCTATAGTCTAGTTTAAAGTCCAGTCTAAAATGTAATCTAAAGGTCTAAGGTTTACTCTACAGGGTAATCTGAAGTCTAGACGATTGTTTTGTCTAGTCAATAAAGACTATTGTCCAGTCTATAGTTCTAGTTTAGTCTAATCTATAGTCTATAGTCTAGTCTATAGTCTAGTCTATAGTCTAGTCTACAGTCTAGTCTATAGTCTAGTCTATAGTCTAGTCCATAGTCTAGTCTATAGTCTAGTCTATAGTCTAGTCTATAGTCTAGTCTATAGTCTAGTCTATAGTCTAGTCTATAGTCTAGTCTATAGTCTAGTCTATAGTCTAGTCTATAGTCTAGTCTATAGTCTAGTCTATAGTCTAGTCTATAGTCTAGTCTATAGAATAGTCTATAGAATAGTCTATAGTCTAGTCTATAGTCTAGTCTATAGTCTAGTCTATAGTCTAGTCTATAGTCTAGTCTATAGTCTAGTCTATAGTCTAGTCTATAGTCTAGTCTATAGTCTAGTCTATAGTCTAGTCTATAGTCTAGTCTATAGTCTAGTCTATAGTCTAGTCTATAGTCTAGTCTATAGTCTAGTCTATAGTCTAGTCTATAGTCTAGTCTATAGTCTAGTCTATAGTCCAGTCTATAGTCTAGTCTATAGTCTAGTCTATAGTCTAGTCTATAGTCCAGTCTATAGTATAGTCTATAGTCTAGACTATAGTCTAGTCTACAGTCTAGTCTATAGTCTAGTCTATAGTCTAGTCTATGGTCTAGTCTATAGTCTAGTCTATAGTCTATTCTATAGTCTATTCTATAGTCTATGCTATAGTCTTGTCTATAGTCTAGTCTATAATTTAGTCTAAAGTCTAGTCTAAAATCTCGTCTATAGTCTAGTATATAGTCTAGTCTATAGTCTAGTCTATAGTCTAGTCTATAGTATATTCTATAGTCTAGTCTATTGTGTAGTATATAGTCTATTCTATAGTCTAGTCTATAGTCTAGTCTATAGTCTATTCTATAGTCTATTCTATAGTTTAGTTTATAGTATATTCTATAGTCTAGTCTATAGTCTAATCTATAGTCTAGTCTATATAGTCTAGTCTATAGTCTAGTCTATATAGTCCAGTCTATAGTCTAGTCTACAGTCTAGTCTATAGTGTAGTTTATGGTCTAGTCTATATAGTCTAGTCTATAGTATAATCTATATAGTCCAGTCTATAGTCTAGTTTATAGTCTAGTCTATAGTCTAGTCTGTAGTCGAATCTATAGTCTAGTCTATAGTCTGGTCTATAATCCACTCAATAGTCAAGTCTATAGTCTTCTCTATAGTCTAGCCTATAGTCTAGTCTATAGTCTAGTCTATAGTCTAGTCTATAGTCTAGTCTATAGTCTAGTCTATAGTCTAGTCTATAGTCTAGTCTATAGTCTAGTCTATAGTCTAGTCTATAACCTAGTCTATAGTCTAGTCTATAGTCTAGTCTATAGTCTAGTCTATAGTCTAGTCTATAGTCTAGTCTATAGTCTAGTCTATAGTCTAGTCTATAGTCTAGTTTATAGTCTAGTCTAGTCTATAGTCTAGTCTATAGTCTAATAAATTTTTTTTTGTTTGTAACATACAAAAATATTGGTCCAATACCCACCTTAAAGTATACCGATCGATTCAGAATCATTTTTTGAGTCGATTAAGACATGTGCGTCCGTCCGTCTGTCCGGCTGGCTGTCCATGTAAACCTTGTGCGCAAGGTACAGGCCGCAATTTTCAAGATAATTTGATGAAATTTGGACCAAGAATGATTTTTGGCACGGGGACGAAGCCTATTGAAAATGGTTGAAATCGGTCCATTATTTCACCTAGCCCTTATACAACCATACCTCCCGATTTGAACTTTTTATGCCATAATTACGTCAAATATTCTATTATCTCTCTAAAAATTGGCACAAATTAGTTTTAAATAAGTAGTGCAGATTTTCGTAAGGATCGGCTCTTATTTGACCCTAGCCCTCATACAAACCCCCCTTCAAAAAATGTCTTAAACGTCTAAAATTGACTTGTAACCATTTGTATCGCAATGAAACTCAACAAAACTGTTATTTAAAAATATATCCTTTTCCCAAATTTCCCGAGGATCGGCCCATATTTGACCTATATAAAGCCCCATTTAGAAATTTTAGTTTTTTTATCAATAAATTGCTTAAATATTTTGGAATAATATTCAACATAAAAGTTTCTTTATAAAAAGTAAAAATTTTAAATATATACTCATGGTGTAGGGTATTATATGGTCGGCCATGCCCGACTATACTTTCCTACTTGTTCTTAATTATTATATATTTCAACTTAAAATGGATTAATTTAGTAAATATTTCAGCACTTACCTTAAAATTTTCTTCAATTATTCTAATTTTTATTACTCATACGCTCCATTAAACAAAATTTAAATTCCAGGTGAAATTTACCTTGACAGGTATTAGCAATTATCTTTAATTTCTACTTGACACAATGAAATTCTAAAATAGAAAAGAAAATAGAATAATCATAAATAATTGTAGAAATATAAAAAACGGAAATTAAACATCCGTTATATATTTACAACTAATTGCTAGAAAGTTTCAGGCAATTTACTAAACTTATGGCCTATTTAAATTGCCTCAAAAAAGGTCTGCTTTTTATGCAAAATAATTTTAAAACCTAAATAAACAGTAATTCACTATCCAAGTTATTTAGCATATAAAAAACACTAACACCTGCCTTAGTATAGTAAATTATGATTGTGTGCTAGTCCTATTGGTAGCCGTGATTTTAAACCATAAAAATAAATGTTGACAAGTTTAATCTCTCTTTCTCACTTCGACTTTGTCTGCTTTGTCTGCCGCTTGCAAAAAAAATCATAAGTAAAAGCCTTGTTAAACATACAGAAAACAAGGTAAAATAAATTCTTAATTTTATGTGTTTTTGTCTTTGTTGGTTTTAGTGGCGAAACGAAGAGCTGTGTAGTGATTATGCGGTAATAACAAGTACTTAACAAATGTTATTAGATTTATTATAGTCGTAAAGGCCACAATGGTTCATAATAGTTAACTGTACATTTCATGCAACACGGCCAAATCCTTAGCCTTTATTAAAAAAAAAAAGTTTAAGTTTATTTTGAGTCAATTATAGGCCATACTAAACTAGAACAGAACAAGAACAGCACTAGAACAGAACTAGAACAGAACTAGAACAGAACTAGAACAGAACTAGAACAGAACTAAAACAGAACTAGAACAGAACTAGAACTAAACTAGAACTGAACTAGAACTGAATTAAAACTGAACTAGAACTAAAGAAGAACTGAACTAGAACAGAACTAGAACTGAACTTGAGCTGAACTACAACATAACTAGAATTGCTATATTTTTGTTGTATTTTACATACTTCATATCCATGTAATAAATTTACATATTTGTGGTTATAAAAATTTTAAATTTTATTATTCATGTAAAAGTTATCTATAGCTAAACAGTTTTACATTTTTATTGTTATTTCCAACTACAATTTTAGTGTAAAATTTACAAATTAAAATCCCTTTAAGCCATAGACAGTGAGCTTAAATACAACTAGAAAACTAAAAATATATTTTATAAACGTGTCGTAGAACATACATACACACAAACATACATATGTATGTACGTGTATAACTAAAGTTATCAGAGGTGTAGATACTAAATAACAAGGCCTTTAATTATAAAAATGTGGGTCTGGTGTTTTTGCAAATGGTATTTAGTTGGTGATTAAGGCCTTTTTCCAGGCCTTAATATTACTTAGTATTGTAGCTTTCTTGAATTATGTGCAATATAATTTTGCAAATAAATAAAGTATCCTCATGTGTAGGTAAGTATGTCAGACAACAAATTTTATTCACACATACTTTATGTGAATAGAGAAATAAATAACTTTCAAAAACAATAGTTATACAAAAACGGATCAACAGCAAACTATGAAGTGCCCTATAGTTGACAAAAATCAACAAAAGCAAGAAAATTTTGTGCAATATTGTAAAAACATAAAAAATAGTTAAAAAATATGAATTTTGTATTTTTTTTGGAAATTATTTAAAAAACAAACCTTTGCAATGCAAAATGTGCAACACACATATTTGTCGTTAAACTCAATAGAGCACCAGTTTTTCTATAACAAATTTTAAATACCAAAAATAAACTTTAAAATTCCCGGATAAAATTTAACACATAAACATTATAAACTACAAAATATTATGTTTTTGTTGTTTTACCGCCACAAGCAACGCTATTATTATTACTAAGTATATACAGATACAAATAATAAAAACTGCAATTACTTTTTACTATTACACGAACAATTATCTTTATTCCACTGCAAATACTACAATTGTATTGAAAAATGTTAAAAATCAAATGCATACTTATTCGTAGTAATGGCTGGCGTCTATGCCTGAGGTGCAAAAAATATTAACTTCAAAAAATAAACGACAACATTAAAATGTATTTTTATCTCCATCTAAGTTCAGTTCCAGTTCAATTCTAGTTCAGTTCTTGTTCAGTTCTAGTTCAGTTCTAGTTCAGTTCTAGTTCAGTTCTAGTTCAGTTCTAGTTCAGTTCTAGTTCAGTTCTAGTTCAGTTAAAAACTTCTTCCTCCTGAAGATGCTCAATATGTAATGAGAAAAAGTCGCAATTCTCAAATATAAACAAAAGCAGAAGTATTAATGAAGAAGTCCTGTCTTTCGGAATTTCACCACTTCATTTCAGAATACGATTTTTGGATTACTTTTTACACATAGCATACGACCTCAAATATATATGTGAGAGCTGCGGAAAAAAGCAGAATCCAAGAAGAATTTAAAGTTCAGATGGGATTAAACATCGACAAACCATCCAAGTTGCGGTACACAGTGGGGCAGATGGAAAATTTTTTGGAAATAAATCTGGCATTTCTAAACGGCTGATCCGATCGGGATAAAATTTGGCGTGAGCGTAGCCAAGGAGTATTCGAGTTTAAGTTTTGAAGATGAACCCCGCAGATTCCCCAGGAACGGAGCTGTGGCGGCTCAAAGTAGGGTACCTACGACATGTGAAAGCGCTCTAGATCTTGAAAAAACATGCTTGGACATACTACTTATCTCTTATAATATCCGAGTTATAGGCATTTAAAAATTTAGTGATACAAAATTTACCATACCTTGGTCCACCTTTTTTGAATACCGGGCGTAATTTTGGACCAAATGGACTCAATTTTTTCTTGTTAGTTAGACAACAAAATTTCCAATAATATACAAAAAATTTCAGATCAATATCATTTACAGATCCAAAAATATACGTTTTTTAATTGAAAAATTCAAAAAATTTTAGATTTTTTGCCGTTTTTTTTTTTGCCCAACATGTGTCTTAACTCTTTTATTAATAAAATAAAATTTTCTTTAAGAACATATAACAAATTTATAGTTTTCTAAAAGGTATCTTTACGCAGAACGCTTTGGCGTAAAAAACTTGTCCTACTTTTTGAAAATGTTGTCACTGCGTCCTTCCGAATATGAATTATTTTTTATCAAAACTTCAACTTTGGGCGACATGTTCTAAAATCCCAAAGCTGGGATCAGAAAACTGAAAGCAGTTTTGGAAACCTCAATATGTTTTCTATTTACTCTAAAAGTAGTCTAGTCTATAGTCTAGTTTATAGTCTAGTCTATAGTCTAGTCTAGTCTATAGTCTAGTCTAGTCTATAGTCTAGTCTATGGTCTAGTCTATAGTCTAGTCTATAGTCTAGTCTATAGTCTAGCCTATAGTCTAGTCTATAGTCTAGTCTTTAGTCTAGCCTATAGTCTAGTCTATAGTCTAGTCTATAGTCTAGTCTATGGTCTAGTCTATAGTCTAGTCTATAGTCTAGTCTATAGTCTAGTCTATAGTCTAGTCTATAGTCTAGTCTGTAGTGTTGTCTATTGTTTATTCTATACCGTTGCCTATAATCATGATCTAAACATTTCTTTGTATGCATGTATGTTACAAACAGCTTGGATAGTCGGTATATCCTTTATACTTCTTTATTGTGCAAATAAGAAAAACAAAAATTGGCTAAAGGAGATTGTTAAAAAGTTTTAAAAATTATATTCTTCAAAACATATATCAGTTAAAACTCCAAAAGAGTTTTCTTGTAACATTTATTATTATTAAAACTTGTCAAAAATTTTTATTTTTAATGTTTTCAAAAAAGGATATATGAAGCACTTTTAAAAAACTGCAACAAATATGATGAAATTTTGCAGTAACATTGAGGATTTTATAAAGCATTCAATCTGAGAATTTCACCTGGAATGCTATCGATTTGTTACTGTATTATAATTGTTTCAACATGTAATTATTTCTATTTTTCACCTATTTGTTTTGTTATACAAATGTGTTTCTATGAATCCTTACGATTTTGTTTGCTTTAAATAATATAACAAATTGTTAACACATAATTTCTGTTATTTTAATATTTGTTTTCCTGTTTTTAAAGCATTTCATTATTTTGCCATGCACTCATCATTAAATAAGCAAATCACGTAAATGTTTTTGTCATGATTATGATTAAAATTCTCAATAAAAAGCAACAACAAACAAAACTTTTTTGTAGCCACACAAAAAGTTTTATAAGTTGGTAAGAAACGGAAGAAAAGGAAGTCAACACGTTGGAATATAGTAAACGACTATAACGAACATTTTATACCTTTATTCTATGTATCCTTAGATTCATTAATAGCTATAAGTCGCATATACAATACTAAATCGCTTGATGTAGGGTATTGAAAACTTTTTTAAGATAGTATAAATTAAAACACACACTTTTACTTAGTCTACAATATGTGTGTGCGTGTTCACACCGCTTCATATACAATCATAGATATAATTATTTATAAGTGAAATTTAGATGTTACTGTATACACACACACGCACATGCTTTTAATAGAAGTTGAGTATAAAAACAACAACTTTTTTGCTGTATACTTTTTGGCGTTGGCAGGAGGAAGTAGTTGTGGTAGCTGTCAGTGTTTGATTCACATTTATGATTTTTTACTTTTAGAAGAGTGGTTTGAGAAATTTTTGGGTCTAAAGACTTATCGTGGAGTGGTTTAGAAACACGATTATAGTCTGGACTGTAAATTAGACCAAAGATTGCCCTATTATCTGGACTATAGATTTGACTTAAGTCTGGCCTTTACATTCTACTCTATTAAATGTAAAATGTAAATTCTGTTTTATTTTGGACTAAACGTTCGACAACTGACTGGACTATAGACTTGACAATATCTGGATTACATACTGGAATATAAATTCGTCTATAGCCTGCTCTACTGCCTGGAGTTTATATCCGACTATAATCTAGACAATAGCCTCGATAATAGACTCGACTATGATTAGGAATATAGATTTGAATGTGTTCTGTAGTCTTGGCTATAAGATCGACAATAGTCTAGAATATAGACGCTTTTGCAGTTAGAAACGTATATATAACTGTAGTAATTCTGGACTATAGAATCAAATATTATCTGGACTTAAGTGTTTATAACTTTATAACTTTATAACTTTATAACTTTATAACTTCATAACTTTATAACTTTATAACTTTATAACTTTATAATTTTATAACTTTATAACTTTATAACTTTATAACTTTATAACTTTATAACTTTATAACTTTATAACTTTATAACTTTATAACTTTATAACTTTATAACTTTATAACTTTATAACTTTATAACTTTATAACTTTATAACTTTATAACTTTATAACTTTATAACTTTATAACTTTATAACTTTATAACTTTATAACTTTATAACTTTATAACTTTATAACTTTATAACTTTATAACTTTATAACTTTATAACTTTATAACTTTATAACTTTATAACTTTATAACTTTGCTTATCATTTTACCCTCGTAGCTTGAGTAATGTGTATTAAAGCTGTTTTTGCTTTGTTTTTGAATATCAATTTTTATACAAATAGTTTTTCTCCCCTTTTAAGTATGAATTTCAAATCAGGTGAATTTTATAAAATAATTATAATAGAAAACAACTTTAAAAAGCAGTTATGCATATTTAATGAATATATGTATTTATGTATGTGGGCACAGTATGTAGGATTGTGTTTGTTTTTTTAATGTTCCCCATTCCTCTAGGAAGTAATTTTCTTACCTTACTTCTCTTAAGTTTTTTATTTTATGTTTACAGCAGCGCTAATGAATGGATATACGTACATATATATAAATGTATGTATGTGTACATTTGTCAAAACATAGGTGACACAATGTGTCTAAGATGTTCCAAATATATTTTCAACACAAATATTTCTTAAGAAGTTACATACAAAAACCTTTAACGTTAAATTTTTTGTAGTTTTGCTATGTAATAATTGATTTTTGGTAACAATGTAGGGGTTTTTGTGATTCTTTAAAACCGAATTTAGCTATCAACTTGTTTTATTTAACAACATTCATTATTTCACTCATTGAGTAATTCATTCATTCATCAGCATGCAAAGCACTTTATTACCGACAGAGCGTATAAGTGTTATTTAATTATGAGAACTTCATATAAATATTACGTATACGTAGTACGGGCAAGTGAGGGTAATGTAAAAGAGAGAGAGAGAGAATTTTGAATTAAGTATGTACTTTCTAGTTACGTTTGAATAATTGTGGTAAGTGGGTTGTTGTAGAGGTGATTATTTTTTTTAACATTAATCATGCGTCTAGGTGTTCAAAAGAGGAAATTCATTTTTGCTATTTTTTCCATGGAAATATTAAACAGTGTGAATTTAATTACATATTTAAATAAAAAATATAAAAAACTTTATTTAAATAATTGAAGTAGAAATTTTTAATAGTTCTTTTTTTAATGCAAATATTATAATGACTATAACTGTGTGCTTTTAGGAGAGTGCTGGTAAAAGAGAAAAGTATAAATGAAAGGAATAAAAAAATAAGTTTTATCAGGATTACTGTGATAAGATGGTAAAAAAATAATTAATTTAGAAATATTTTTAATTCTTTATAAAAAATAAAAAATACATAATTTCTCAATGCCACTGTGCCTAAAAATCTAGAATTAATTTACAATGGCATCTCTTCGTCATATTACAATATTTTGTTAAATTTAAATTTCAATATGAAAAAATTTCCAAATGTTACATAACAATAAATTCATATTAAACATACAGCCTACATACATACTAATAGAAAAAATTACAACATTAAGTCAGTGCATCATTTCAATGTTGCGTGAAATTGACTTGTTACCGTAAAAAAATAGAAGGAAAACACAGGAATATGAATTATTTCCACCATAAAAATGCATGCATATTAATTAATGAAGATAAAAAAGAGAACTGGTGGTTGGTTTTGTGGTGAAACTTATATAAACCTAAGACACAGGAAAAGTTTCTTTATAATGGAGAAGAAGTGAACTAGAACTAAACTAGAACTGAACTAGAACTGAACAAGAACTGAACTAGAACTGAACTAGAACAGAACTAGAACTCAACTAGAACTCAACTAGAATTGAACTAGAACAGAACTAGAACTGAACTAGAACTGAACTAGAACTGAACAAGTAAGAGTTCTATATTCGGCTGTGCCGAATCTTATATACCCTTCACCATGATGTGTTTAAAGCCTTTTGTACCTTTTGAAGAACGAAAAAGTACCAAAAAGTCCCCATCTATGGGTCCTCAGTTAATGCGGGCCATACAAACTTAATTATATGTTCCTAGGTTCAATATTGTAGAAATTGTAAAAAGTACCTTTTGAAGAACGAAAAAGTACCAAAAAGTCCCCTTGTATGGGTCCTCACTTAATCCGGGCCATACATACTTAATTACATGTTTCTAGGTTCAATATTATAGAAATTTCAAAAAGTA
>NC_060954.1:8520389-8525186 GCF_022045245.1 Lucilia cuprina
GAACTAGAACAGAACTAGAACAGAACTAGAACAGAACTAGAACAGAACTAGAATAGAACTAGAACAGAACTAGAACAGAACTAAAACAGAACTAGAACAGAACTAGAATAGAACTAGAATAGAACTGGAACAGAACTAGAACGGAGCTAGAACTGAATATGAAACTAGTTATATCAAAGTGCTCCCCTCCACTACACTTTACTTCGTTCCAACATTTTTCCGCTGTGAAATTTTTAGATATTATTTTACAAAAGGAATTTATAACATATCCTATCATTTAGTTTAATTGATATTCCTATTTATATCGCACAAATATATTTCACACATAAACCTACTCAACTACCACTACAAATGTGGTTATATAGGAAATAAATTGCTAAATGGGGAAACAAGCATATTGCTTGTGTAAAATAAAGGTAAAATTTTTATACTAAATGATTTTCGTTGTTTTTAACACATTCATATTAAATTTAGCAGTTTTTCCATATTGTTGGTTTCTGGCAGAGAGTAAGGGTAGGGGAGAATAACTGACCAAACCCTTGGTCTACAATTTGAAGCATTTTGAACTTTTTGTATAAACAAAACCCTTAAAAATATTTATAAAAAAATTGGTATAATTTAAAAAAAAGCAAAACAAAAAGGCAACTGTACACCTATACCGACAGACAGTTTTTATAGCAATTTGTGTGTGTGTGTGTATACCTTCATTTATACCACAACTATAAAAGTTAGTATTTCTTCTTTTACATATAAATTTAAACTGCACATTTTTTATAAACAAACACACAAACACCTTTACAACAATTCAATTACATATACATATATAATCACATTTTTATATACATTTACATACACTCTCATTCACAAGTAGACCGACAATATACAAATATACTACTACTACATTTATCCATTTATTCATTCATTCTTACATATACTATTTAGCAGTTACTCATACATTCACACGGATGTGATACAAACCTCTTCCTTTTTAAAAAAAATGCATTTTGTAGGTGGTTTAATAAACTCTTAAACAAACTTATATATATGTGTATATGTATGTATACATAGCTTGCATACAAAGTAGATAGTCTGTTGGTCGTACATCAACAACAATAAAGATGTTTTGTATGGGGAAAAAATCAGGAAGTAACAACAGATGCAAGATTAGAGTGGTATATTTTTGAAATGATTTTCAAAATCGTGTCTCGAAGTCGAACATAAAGTCTGTCCATAGTGCACAATATGATATGTCAACAGTTTGTACTATAGTCTGACTAACGTACAGATTATAGTCTAACAACTCTACAAACTATAGTCTGACAATTGTACAGATTATAGTCTGTCAACACAGACTATAGTCTAATCATAGTATAGACTATAGTCTTATTGGAGTACAGAGCGCAGGCTATAGTCTCGTCAGAGTACAGACTTTGGTCTGATCAGGGTACAGACTATAGCTTGATCAGAGTACTGACTATAGTCTGATCAGAGTACTGACTATAGTCTGATCAGAGTACAGACTATATTCAGATCAGAGTAGAGACTATAGTCTGATCAGAGTACAGATTATAGTCCGGTCAGAGTACAGACTATACTCCGTTCAGAGTACAGACTATAGTCTGATCTGACTACAGGCTGTAGTCTGATCTGAGTCCGGACTATAGTGTGTTCTGAGGACAGACTATAGTTTGAACTGAGTACAGACTATGGTCTGTTCTGAGTACAGATTGCAGTCTGATCAGAGTACAGACTATAGTCTGATCAGAGTACAGATTATAGTCTGATCAGAGTACAGACCATAATTTGATCAGAGTACAGACCATAATTTGATCAGAGAACAGACCAAAATCTGATCAGAGTATAGACTTTAGTCTGATCAAAGTACAGACTATAGTCTGATCAGAGTGCAGACTATAGTCTGATTAGAGTACAGAACATAGTCTGATCAGAGTACAGAACATAGTCTTTATATAGTCTATAGTCTGATCTGAGTACGGGCTATATTCTGATTAGAGCACAGACTGACCAGAGTACAAACTAATGCCTGCACAGAGTACAGACTATAGCCTGCTTAGAGTACAGACTAGAGTCTGATCTGAGTATAAACTATAGTCTAATCTGAAAAAAGGGATCATAGTACAGACCCTAGTTTGATCAGAGTACAGACTCTAGTCTGACCATATTACTCACTATAGTCTGATCACAATACAGACTAAATAAAAACTAAACCAAAGTAGAGAACCCCTAATGTACACACACTCCGAATGCAACTTTATTTAAAAAACATCATATGGCGAAAGTTCCTGGTGGTTTAATGTTGTTTTTCCCCTACAGTTCCATGCTTTTTTAAGCCGCAAAACTCACACACAACAAACAGGGCTCGAGAAAATAAAACATAAAATTAACAAACAAATGAACAAAATGAATAAAAAAATCCGAAAAAAACAAAAACAATACCTATTAAATCTTGCTTTAAGTTGCATGCAAAAACATTTCTCATTTCCGGTATTCAGCCATTGGCACAGCGACTGTAACAAATTTCGGTGGTAGATGTGAATGCGTTTTACACTTTTCAGAGGCTGCAGCAGTAGCTGCTGCTGCTGATGTTGACGATGCTGTTGATGTAGCTTTAAAGATTGGTACGGTGACTATGTTGGCTATAGAGGTGGCATTTGTTGTTGCCGTTGTTAGAGGTCGAAAATGAAAGATACATGATTTTGTGCGTGATAGTAAATTTTGATGGCGTTGCTGTAAATGTTGCTGGTATGGCTGTTGATGTTGTTGTTGTTGTTTGTGATGTAAGTGTGTGTGACCATGACGTGTTGGTGGTGGTGTATGACAGGAGGCTTTGGCTAAAGTTAGAAACTTTTTGGCAGCACTAATACCAGCAACACCGCCACCACCATGATTGGAACATTTTGTAAATGGTGCATTTAGTATTTTACTCTTACGCTGTATCACATCCTCTGCGTACTAAATATCCGGCACACTGCCACAACCACTTAATGTAGAGGATACACCTGCCCCTTCTCCTCCACCACCTCCTGCACCGAGAGTTTTATTGGCCTCTGTGTTTGCCTTGGTTTTGGCACAATGTATGTCATGATGATGTTGATGCTGCAGATGATGTTGCTGTTGTTGTTGATACTCATGTTCACATAATTTTGGTTCTGATGTGGAGAATTTATTAAGATCACTTGTTGTTGTCGTCGACATGGTATTTGCCGAATCTACTAAATTGTCATCATGTTCGCGTATATGAAGATTTAGATCACTTTGTTTACTAAATGATGTTGTCATCATCATCATTGGATTATTAACTCCTGATGCATGTTGCTGATGATGACCATGATGATGTAGTGGTTGTTGTTGTCCATAATGTTGTTGTGTTGGCATAAAGGATTTTTGCATGGCAGCATGTAAACTGTTTGAGCTGACAGTACGTTCTAATATTTCTCCCCAATATTTTTCCGATAAACCTTCTATATCGGGACGTACGGTGGATGTATTATAACCATGTTGATGATGTGTATGATGACCATTGCTAGAACTAATTCCTCCACCTCCTCCTCCATCTCGTATGTGAAATGATGTTGAACGATTTAAACTATTACTGCGTGCTCTGGCACAAATGCCCAATACTGAACCACCAATACCGCCTGCTCCTACCAAACCGGCGGCTGTGTTACTTGAACCACCGCCACCTCCTCCACCTCCACCGCTGCCATTGTTTTGCGGTGGACGTGATGTTGGCGGTTCGGGTGGCATTGGTAGTGTGGTGATTTCAAAATCAGAATTTATGTGACAACATGGTGATTTGTGTTCGGGTGTGTCTTCATGGCCATTACACTATGAGTAAAAGTTGAAGTTTCCAAAAAAATAAAACGAAAATCCAGAACATTAAAACCAGCCATGAAAAATGTGTCAAATAAGGAGGGAAAAAGTTGAAGAGAAAAAAATGAAATTACTTGTTAAACTGGTTTTGTTAAACTGTAAACAGAAGACAATATAACCAACAATAAAAAGTCATTATTTAATTGAAAGTGTCCCACTAACAAGGCCAACAACAGAAACACTAACAGCAAATAAACACTATGATTAAGTGTTTGTTTGTAGTTTTTTTGTTTCGTTGGCATTACAGTCAGGGTCTTTTAAATATGCATATTTTTTGCAAAATAAAACCTCCCTTAAAATATTTACGAATAATTCAGGAATTGTTAAGAACTTTAAAAGAAAGAAGAAGGCTACCGTTTAGTTTAGTATAGTTAAGACTAGTATAGTCTATAATCTAATATATAGCATAGTCTATACAAAAGTCTGAAGTAAAATTAATAGTGTAATTTATTAAATGTCTTAATTTATAGCCTAGAATAGTCTAGCTTATATTATTGTCTATAATTTAATCTATGGTCGAGTCTTTATTTTAGTCTTCAGTTTAGTGTATTAACTAGTCTATATTTAAGTCTATAGTCTATTCCATAATCTTGTCGATAGTATAGTCTATAGTTTAGTCCATAATCTAGACTATAGTCTATAGTTTAGTCCATAGTCTATAGTCTAGTCTATAGTCTAGTCCATAGTCTAGTCTATAGTCTAGTCTATAGTTTTTATATAGTTTATTCTATTTTATAGTATAGTCTTAGGTCAAATCTATAGTCTAGTCTATAATCTAGTCAACTCTCTAGCCTTTTAAAGTCTAGTCTATAGTCTAGTCTATAGTCTAGTCTACAGTCTAGTCTATAGTCTAGTCTATAGTCTAGTCTATAGTCTAGTCTATAGTCTAGTCTATAGTCTAGT
>NC_060954.1:8525286-8527526 GCF_022045245.1 Lucilia cuprina
TTCTGTTCTAGTTCTGTTCTGTTCTAGTTCTGTTCTAGTTCTGTTCTAGTTCTGTTCTAGTTCTGGTTTAGTTCTGTTCTAGTTCTGTCCTGGTTCTGTATTAGTTCTGTCGTTGTTCGGTTCTGGTTGTTTTCTAATTTTGTTCTAGTTCTGTGCTTTATATGTATATTCCTCTTCTGTTAAATCTATATGATGATTATTTGTACTCCAACTATAGTTGAGCATTAGTTTTCCTACTCATTCATTGTCTCCACGTTAAAGAAAAAATCGTAAAAAAATATAGCACGATGAGACAAAACCAATAACTTACCTTTGATCCCGTGCACGCTGTTACAATTTCTTGTATTGTCCAGGGTGTAACCATAACAATGAAACCCAATGAAATTGTAGCCATTGAACGTGACGTTGAACCACTTGAATTTTTCTCCTGTATAGGGACCATCTATACTTGTAGCAGTATCAGCAGCCAGCAGTGAAAATTGTCAAACAGAGACGAACAAAGAGAAAGGAGTCAAGTTTGTAACCAGTCACCATTTACATAAGAATGCATAAGTTTTATTTGATTTTTTTTTGTTGCAACCAAATTGTATAATTAAGTCATCACAGAGGGAGTCGGAATCAAATAGCAGCAATGGTAGTAGGAAAAAAAAACGTAAAGAAAATGGTTGTAATTGAATAGAAAAATGTAGTAAAAGAAATGTATAGGGTAATAAAGTGAAGACAAAACTATTAATATTCTTTAAAAAGAAATTTAAAATTTAATTAGTTACTAAATTATGGATGAAATAAAAAAAATTGTTTTTAATTGAATAGATTCAAGTATTTGCTTCAATTATTATGATTTGTTGGAAAAGTTAAATTTCGAATTAAATTTCGCTGACAACCATTTAAATTTCATATCCGGTTGTAGCATTTTGAAGCATATATTTCTATGGAATTTTAAGGTTGCCAAAAATGTTTTCCTAATTTGTTATAATTTCCAATAAATGACAACAAACATTAAAAAGCTTTCGCTTAGGAATTTATGTTTTAAATCTTAACGAACGAAATGAATCCTAAGAAATATAATAAAAAAATCTTTTTTTTTTTCTAACGAAGCCAAACACAAATGTGATTATATAAAAATCCTAAGATGTTTTGCTTTGCCATCTTTTTTTTGCCAACATTTTCTTAATATTGTGTATATTTATTGTTTATCAATATTAAATCTCTTTTCATTTCTGGCTTTCGCTAAATGAAGGCAAAGAACCAAAAATGTAAATTTAATATAAAAAATTCCTTACCTTTTTCGTAATGCTATTGGCGGGTGTATTCAAACCTAAACCCATGCTCATGGCCATACTCAAGTTCATTACCGGTGTATTTGCCATCATTGCAGAGGGTGTATTGGCTCCACCACCAGTACCCGAACCTCCTACTGAAGTATGTATAGCACCACCACTGCCACCCCCAGTTGTAACAACCCCACCACCACCACCAGCACTACTACCTACACTACCACGATGATGATAATGATGTAAATGTGGATACGTATGCTGCTGATGATGGTGATAATGATGTAGAGGATGATGCTGATAAGCAGGATGATGAGCGGCAGCAGTTAAAGGCATCGTTGGATCATTAAGTCTGAAACGACTCATATGAAAACTAGAACCATAGCAATACATCAACACCATGGTGGTGGGGAAGTAAAAGGCACATGTGGCCAATATACGATACGACGGTTTACTATAAAATGGCTCACAAGCCATAAGACCTGTATTATTAAAATAGTAGCCTGCAATGTGAGGAGAGAAAAAAAGGATAAAATGGAATATAGGAAAAAAACATAGTTTAGTTTAAGATACTGGAATAAATAACGTGTTTGTTAGTGATAATAAACATGTTGTTTGTGCCACATAAAGATTTAATGAAAATTTATTAAGGGCAAACGTATTTGGCTCCTTTTTTTGGGAATAAAGTTTTATATAATTTAAGTGAATTCAATATAAGTTAAGAAAGGAAAAATTGAGATAAAAATAAGTAAATAGAAATAGAAGAGAACTAGAAAAGAACTAGAACAGAAGTAGAAGAGAACTAGAAAAGAATTAGAACTGAAATAGAACAGAACTAGAATAGAACTAGAACAGAAATAAAACAGAACTAGAACAGAACTAGAACAGAATTAGAACAGAACTAGAACAGAACTAGAACAGAACTAGAACAGAACTAGAACAGAACTAGAACAGAACTAGAACAGA
>NC_060954.1:8527626-8529484 GCF_022045245.1 Lucilia cuprina
TCTAGTTCAGTTCTAGTTCAGTTCTAGTTCAGTTCTAGTTCAGTTCTAGTTCAGTTCTAGTTCAGTTCTAGTTCAGTTCTAGTTCAGTTCTTGTTCAGTTCTAATTCAATTCTTGTTCAGTTCTAGTTCAGTTCTAGTTCAGTTCTACTTCAGTTCTAATTCAATTCTAGTTCAGTTCTCGTTCATCTCTTGTTCAGTTTTACTTGAGTTGCTCGGTTATAGTTACAGTAAGATATCACCTCATGTGAGTAGCTTACGCTTCATAAAACCATTTAGCTTTCGTTTCAGTTGTTAGCAAAATTTTTTTATGTTCCACGCCATTAACCAATTATGAACAAATAATTAAACTTTAGATTTAATGTTTATCTATATTAATCTTACCTTTTTACTAGAATGTTGATAATATCTACGCGGATGTAAAGCACACATGTACCTATCGATTGCCATACACACTAATATTACCGCACTTTGTTGTGAGAGAGCACCGCGTAGTAAGGCCTAAATGAAAATGAATATAAAAATTGTTTACAAAAGTTAATTAAGTAATATTTAGGAAATATCGTTCTAAAAGAAAAGGTTGTTACAGTTTTCACAACATGAAGTGGTGTATATATTTAGGGTGATTAGTGAAATGAGGTTATTTTAGGTGGATATTTTTGAAATTTTTAGATGACTGTGAAGACCTGAAATATTATTAAATGAACTTGCTTAGTTTTTAGTTATGACATTATATTGCCTTATATTATGCTATTCAAAATAACGTTCAATTGAACTCATACTCAATTTAATGAAAAGTTTAACAACCTTTTGTATCTAATTTTTAATTTTTAATAAGTAGACATATGCAGCAGATTGCCTAAGTGACTTTTTAATATGCAGATGTCTGCCTGTAGTTTAATCTTAATAAAATATATTTAACATAATTTTTTAAAAATTTTATTACAAATATTTTTTAAAAAAAGCCAGTTTTACAGACCGTCTCAGTGCAGTACTTCAAATTTATTTTTGCTTCTTTCCCTCATTTTTGTTATTGTGAAAAGCATGTAGCAGACACCAAACCCTTGAGTATTTACATTTTGCAATAATTTATTAATACATGCTTCATACGTTTATACACAAATCAGCCAGCAGTCTTTGACTCACTTTCACAAAAAATCTCCAATTCTCATGGCACACATTGTGAACAAAAACAAAAATCTACATACACTTAACAAAATTGAAAAAAAAAAAACAATGAAATTGAAATAAAAACATTAAAAAGAGATGACTGAACTATAAAGACATAACAAAGTATTATAGCAATTCTTTTCATATTTATGACAAAATTATTCCATAATATAAATTGCTATAAAACTATTAATAAATCCTTATTTTGCATTTGACCTATTTTTCTTTTCAAAAATGTGAACATTCCTTCTTTAATTTTTAATGAAACGTATAAGTTATTTAAATATTTAAAAAGTTGCTTTTACCTGTATTTGACAAAATATTTCACCATATGGCCAACAATGGAATAATGCAGGCAATAAACCGAAGGGTGTGATAAGCAGTCCAATGGTGAGGTCATTTAAGGCCAATGAAGTTAGTAAATAACGAGGCTTTAAGATCGCGTAATTAATGTGTAAACAAGTCAATGCATGTACACATACAGCGAAGACATGAAACGAGAATAAATATTTGAAAAAATTGTTGAAATTTGTAGAATAAGAGCGAGCATTCGAAATATTTTAAATGTTGTTAAGAAATTTAAAACTGAACTAGAACTGAACTAGAACTGAACTAGAACTGAACTAGAACAGAACTAGAACTGAACTAGAACTGAACTAGAACAGAACTAGAACAGAACTAGAACAGAACT
>NC_060954.1:8529584-8533133 GCF_022045245.1 Lucilia cuprina
TAGTCTAGTCTATAGTCTACTCTATAGTCTAGTCTATAGTCTAGTCTATAGTCTAGTCTATAGTCTAGTCTATATTCTAGTCTATAGTCTAGTCTATAGTCTAGTCTAAAGTCTAGTTTATGGCGTATTCTCTAGTCTAGTATGTAGACCAAATGGTTTTCTATCTATGTTTTTAAATTTCTTTAATAAGTTTAAACCCCTTTCCCCACAGAAATAGAAATTCATTAACTAACTATTTGTCTCTTCTTCAACAAAAGCCTCATAAAATTCTTCTATCATCAATTAATTAAAATGCAAAATCCCTTTCAATTTGTAAACATTATTAATTATATGACAACATGAATAAATTACAATAAAAGCAAAACTCTTATAGCTATAAGTGTCAGTTGGCCTTGCTATCTGCTCTTAAAAAAACCAAACGACAAAAACCATAAAACCACAAAAACAAACACAGATACAAATTCATAAAATCATGACCTCTTGCAAGGTGTTGTGATAAAACACAAACACACAAGTCTATAAAAGTATTAACAAAATTTAACAACTAACAAACATAAATGAAAAATTAAATGAAGTACTTCTGTAGAGGAGAACAACATTTCGAAAGGCTCTTCAAATGTTTAACAAAAATTCTTAATAATTTCATTTGAATAAAAACAATTATTTTCAAGATATTTTTGTTAGCAAAACCAAAAAAAGAAATTTGAGAAATTAAACTTTTTTTAACAAACCACAAAATCTTTTCTTTCCTTTCTTTTGGGATCCAAAAAAGGAAACACAACCAAAAGTTTTTAACCCCAAAATCTGTAAAACAGCCTGCTGTTCAAGTTGAATGACTGCTGTTGTTAATGTTCATATTGTTGTTGATGATGATGATGAGAGTGTTACTGATGATGATTATTTATCTTGGTTTTATATTCATAATTTTTTTCCTTTTTTCTACAATTATTTCTTTTTTGCATTTAAGCTTTTACCAAGAACTCTTGATTGTATTAATAATTCGTTTGCTAAAAAAACAAAACACTCATAAAAACAAAAAATGCCAAGAGGGTCTGGTAACAAACAAACATACAAAAAAAAAAACTGTAACAAGAATCCATAAAATAATCATGAGGTTTTATATGTATTCCTAAATGATGCTGATTTTTTTACAGCATTTTATGTTTAAACTTAAAAAAAATATTTTTTATTTGGACCAAAAATTTGCTCTTTTGATGTTAAAATTTAATTAAATTTTATGGCCAACATAAATTTGGGATAAAAAAGCTAGAGTTTAAATTAACAACTCTTTTTCTATTTGTTGTAGATAAAATTCCATGCATATGATATGTTTCTATTATTTATTTTTTAGCACAAAAAATATTTTTATAGTTTTTATAAGCTATACCACTACAGGAGAAAGGATGATATTGGATTGTGCTGAATGTATGTAACACATGTAGGTGTCTAAATCCACCTCGAAATCTAACAACAGAATCATTTTCTGGATCATTCTATTCTATAGTGTATCCTATTGTGTAGTCTACAGTCTAGTCTATAGTTGTCTCTATAGCCTGGTCTACAGTCCAACCTGTAGTGTGATATTAAGAAAGACTATACTACGTTCAACAGTCGTACTGTAGTCTGTTCTACAGTCAGAGTCAGGCATAGTCTATTGTCAGCCGTAAGTCGGTCTACAGTCTAGTATATGGTCGTACTATTGTCTGTTTAATTAACGGGCTGTATTCTGGTCTAAAGTCGGACTTTAGTACAGTCTATAGAAGGACTAGTCTGTAATCTATAGTCTACAGTATAGTCTATAGTCAAGTCTATAAACTTGTCTAAAGTCTAGTCTATAGTCTAGTCTATAGTCTAGTCTATAGTCTAGTCTATACACTAGTCTATAGTCTAGTCTATAGTCTAGTCTATAGTCTAGTCTATAGTCTAGTCTATAGTCTAGTCTATAGTCTAGTCTATAGTCTAATCTACATAGTCTAGTCTATAGTCTAATCTATAGTCTAGTCCATAGTCCAGTCTATAGTCTAGTCTATGGTCTAGTCTATAGTCTAGTCTATAGTCTAGTCTATAGTCTAGTCCATAGTCTAGTCTATATAGTCTAGTCTAGTGTATTGTCTAGTCTTTAGTCTTGTCTACAGTCTAGTCTATAGTCTAGTCATAGTCTAGTCTATAGTATAATCTATAGTTTAGTCTATTCTATTGCCTATAGGCAATAGTCTATAGTCTGGTCTATAGTCTAGCCTGTAGCTAGCCTATGGGTCTGCAGAAAGTGTATTATCAGGACCCGTTATATTTAACTATATACATATACAGTACATTAATCTATGTCAAACGATATTATAACGTGTTTTAATTTATTTTATTTGTTTTATTGTTGTGCACATGTATCTAATGTTGTATAAAAAATTCTTTATTTGTTTTAGTGAGATATACACAAAAAACAAATGAGGTTTTCAAAACATTAGCTTTTAACATTTTTATATTTTGATTATTTATTTTGGTTGATTTTTTATTTAAATTTGAAACAAAACAAGTTTTTTTATGTTTATAAAGGATTTGTTATTATTTGACTTTAGAGATTTTGATAAGTAATGAGGATTTATTTCTCAAATATTGATTTTTGCACAATAAATAAAAACGGGAACTCAAATTTTAGATAAAAAAATCTCTTGAAGTTATATATATTCATAGCGTATGATAAATACTAAATTATGTACAATCAAATAAATATTAATCATAAGTACCAGTAGTTTTATTAAAAAAAAATAATGGAACTAATTGTAATTTAAAAAATTATTTTACACAAATAATTAAGAATTGATCTAATATATTTGTTTCTTCATTTTTAGTACCACCCTAATTTTATTATTATTTAGGTGTTTATAGCATAATATTGTTATTTTATTTTTGTTTTAATTTTTTATTGGCTTTTGATTTATGTTTTAGATTATTTTCACATTTAAAATTTTTGTTCTTTTTTAACGTGTTTTATTTTTTAGTATGCAAAATTTTGAATTATTATTAATACCATACACAATAAAGAAAATGATGTATGGGTAGTTGTTTGAACTGTATGCATGATTTGCCACGTGTGCGGGTTAAATGTGTTTAAATATACATATATATTGTATAATCTTTTTCATAATCTGATCTCATGTGTATTCTACAGTATAGTTATAGTGTTTAGTCTAGTCTTTAGTTTAGTCTAGACTATATAGTCTAGCCTAGTCTATATTCTTGTCTATTGTCTAGTTTATACCCCAGTCTATAGTCTAGTCTATAGTCTGGCCTAAAGTCTAGTCTATAGCACAGTCTATAGACTAGTCTGTAGTCTATAGTCTAGTCTATCTATAGTCTAGTCTAAAGTCTAGTCTATAGTCTAGTCTAGTCTAGTCTAGTCTATCTATAGTCTAGTCTAAAGTCTAGTCTATAGCACAGTCTATAGACTAGTCTGTAGTCTAGTCTATAGTCTAGTCTATAGTCTAGTCTATAGCCTAGTCTATAGTCTAGTCTATAGTCTAATCTATAGTCTAGTCTATAGTCTAGTCTATA
>NC_060954.1:8533233-8537019 GCF_022045245.1 Lucilia cuprina
AGACTATAGACTAGACTATAGACTAGACTATAGACTAGACTATAGACTAGACTATAGACTAGACTATAGACTAGACTATAGACTAGACTATAACCTAGACTATAGACTTGACTATAGACTTGACTATAGGCTAGACTAGAATATATACTATAGACTAGACTATAATCTCTCTTGCCTATGCTTTTGCTGGACTTAGACATGACAACAACATTTAGCCTTAACATATAAATTTAAACGTTTGTATTATAATATTTAATTTTTTTACATAAATATCATTGTTAAGTTTTAAACGTATTCTTATTGTTGTTGCATTATTAAATGTATGTAATTGTGTAGTAATATCTGTTTATAATATTCCCTACACACAAATGGAATATTACAAAAAGCTAATTTTAACATAAAGCATTATTTGGTAATAAATTATATAACTATTAGAATGAAATAATAAAATGTTAATAGAATAACTGGAATAAATATACGTATGTATGTGTGTATGTGATGATGTGTAAAAATCAATATAATATTGGCACAGAACGAAAACCACTTAAAAATTATAAAATTATAAATAAATTTGAAATTTTCTATATATATTCATAGGGTTAAGATTTTAAATAATAAAAACTAAATTTTCTACAAAAATTTCTAACAGCTAAGAAACAAATGATAAAGAAACCGAATATATTATATAAAAATATTTAAGAACCCTGAAAGAAACAATTTTTTTTTCAAGTTTATTTGTTACGAATTTATAATTTCAATTCAAAACTAAATATATCAGTTTGTGAAATTTAAAATTTTTTCTTAATTTTTGGCAATTTTACATAAATTTCCCAAAAAACGCAATGAATGAAGAAGAAAGGCAACAAAATTATAGACAACATCGATTACGTGTGAAACAGGCTACCAGTCAAGTGAATAGTCAAGCTCCACGACCAAAACCGACAGATGCCAAAAGTCGCAACAATAATTTTATAGAACTAATGCGATACCTCACCGAGCCAAACAAAGGCTCAATGAATAACAAAACTTTTACAAAAGCTTTAACTTACTACGATAACCAAATTGGCGATAACAACAAATATCCTTTGCAAGAAACAAAAACCAAAAATTATTCCATACCCTTTCACGTTTGGCAACGTTATGATCATTTAAATATTACCAAAAACTCGAAATTACTAGAAAAACTTTTAAGGCCAAATATATTTTTAGATTTGCAAACTAGTAAAGAGAAACCTCTAGGCCGTCTAGTGATACAACTATTTACCGAAGCTTGTCCTGAAGTTGTGCTACAATTTGTACGCACCTGTCTCTCCAAACAGCATAATCGTTTTATTATTACGCGCCTACTCTTTCCACTTTGGCTAGAGGCCGAACTGTTGTTGTTTGATGACAAAAATGCCCTGACCTCCAACAATATTGAACATGATCCGATGGTTATTAATCATGGCACCTCCTCGGGTATTCTTTCATTTCCCAGCCGTTACTTACATGGCAGTAAATTACGTTTCATCACGTTTACGGTGAGCTTTACACCCATCGATGTTTTGAATGGCAAACGTATTGCTTTCGGCATAATCAGATGTGGCCAAAATGTATTGGAAAGTTTGCAAAGTTTTGAGGTTACACGCAGTGGAAAACCATGCAGGAACATTGCTGTATCAGCATGTGGTGTAGTGTGAGAGATAGGGAGAGGGAATTAAGGGAGAGGCAATGACAGCGCAAATATAATACTGTTGAAATAAATGTCCTCAAGTTGTTATATTAATGAATTTGTGAAATAAATACAAGAAAATGGGGAAAGTTTTTCTGTTTTTTAGTATAGACTAGACTAAAGACATAGACTTAACTATACACTAGACTATACACTAGACTATAGACTAGTCTATTGACTAAACTATAGACTAGACTATACTAGACAATACCTAGACTATAGACTCGAATATAGACTAGACTATAGACTACAGACTCGACTATAGACTAGACTACAGACTCGACTATAGACTAGACTATAGACTAGACTATAGACTTGACTACAGACTCGACTATAGACTAGACTATAGACTGTACTATAGACTAGTCTATAGTCTAGACTATAGACTAGACTATAGTCTAGACTATAGACTAGACTATAGACTGTACTATAGACTTGTCTATAGTCTAGACTATAGACTAGACTATAGACTGGAATATAGACTAGACTATAGACTAGACTATAGACTTGACTATAGACTAGACTATAGACTAGACTATAGATTTGACTATAGACTGGACTATAGACTTAACTATAATCTAAAAATTATACTAGACAATAGACCAGACTTACACTCTACTGCCAAAACATTAATTTTGATTTATTTTCCCCCCTTATGAAACATTATAACGAGTTTATTAAGACCATTTACACATACATACATATACAGACATATTAATTTAAGTTTATAAAGTGCTGTGAAGTGCATACGCAGACAACATTTTTGACGAGTTAAATTTCAATAACTCTCGAGATGATGTTTTTATCTTTTAATTGAAATTTATTGATGGCATTATTCGTGTATGACGTCAGAGACTTTTTTGTGCAGCATCCATACAGATGTTGCTTAAAATAAATTTCAACACACATGCTGCATACACACGCATTTCTTTTATGTCTTCCACTTTATAAAATGAATTTATTAAAATTCTGATTGCGAAAAGTCTGTAACAAAAAAATTACTAAGAGAACAGCGAGTTTTGGATATTGATCAGTTTATGTTTTTAGCTGACAGACTAACGACTAGCACAGTGATGTCTGGGTAAAAAATTTATATGCGATATTTCGGGGGCGTATGGTTGATAAATTTTTAAAAATATTAAGTATACGTCTAGTGTTTATATCTTTGTATCTGCTTAAAACATTGAATACAGTTTTTTAAAAAATGCATTATTAGCTGTATATAACCACTGTTCCAAACATAAAAATATTCCATAAGTATTGTTGTGAAACAATTCCTTTTGATAAAATTGTATGTATGAAAAATAAGTTTTATACAAATTCATTTTTATATAAAAATAAATGTATACGGATTTTAACATGCATACAAACATATAGATACACACACAACTAAAGACATACATAAGTAAAGCAAGATTACAAATACTTATTATAAAATTTAAATGAATAAAATATTTAACATTTTAAATCTTTTATTGTACTAAAAACTATTCAAAATATGCCAAATATTTAAATTAACAAAAAAATCTGTACAAATCTTCTTAAAAAATACTACTACAATAATAGAAAAGAATAAATATTTTGATGATTTATTTATTTTAAGTACTTTTGAAACACTTAAGTGTAATATATTTATTGTTAATATTCAAATGCTTTATTATGTTTTGTTATTTTAGCATTGCAATGGACCTTAAATCCGGTACATTACTCGTACCACCAGCTGTTAAAAATTCAAGTTGTTCACATCCCCGCTATACGTCACATAATTTTTTACATTACGTCGGCATTGCCGAAACCATCGAAGCCGTGCTCATACTTATTTTGACACTGGGTGTCATTGGGGCGAATACTCTGGTCATATTTGTCATAAATAATAGAAGATATTCTCCCTACATACATCAACAGGTACATTAAATATGATTATAATTTTTGTAAAATGTAGTTTATGAATTTCAGTTCTAGTTTATTTCAAGTTCACTTCTAGTTCAGTTCTAGTTCAGTTCTAGTTCAGTTCTAGTTCAGTTCTAGTTCAGTTCTAGTTCAGTTCTAGTTCAGTTCTAGTTCAGTTCTAGTTC
>NC_060954.1:8537119-8540677 GCF_022045245.1 Lucilia cuprina
TCTAGTCTATAGTCTAGTCTATAGTCTAGTCTATAGTCTAGTCTATAGTCTAGTCTATAGTCCAGTCTATAGTCTAGTCTATAGTCTAGTCTATAGTCTAGACTATAGTCTAGACTATAATCAAGTCTATAGTCTATAGTGTTATCTATGTTCCCTTCATCATGTTCCTTAAGCATTCCTTTAAAGAAATTTGTTAGAGATATAGTTAAGTCCTTTGGACATTATACATTAGCTTATAGAAACTTCTGCACTTAAACTAGTTTTGGCATATGCCGTCCGTCTTCTATTTGTTTGTATGTATTAAAAAAACAAAATATGTAAATTGTCTTTAAAGTGACATGGCATTAATGTTCCTTTTACATTATTCTTTCATGAATAATTTAACAAAACAGGCTGCTCCTGTGTAGCGTTTAAGTAGAATAGAATAAAATGTAAATTTTGTTGATCTACTTTTTTTATAGAACAAAAAATAAAAAAAAGAATGACCTAAACCGCTTCCCTCTTTTCGAAAAGATAAAGAAAACAAACTTGTTTTTCTTATACACAAATCCAAGAACTAATTAGACAACATACTCCGGTAAACGTATTCAAACTTATTATCATCATCAGCATGATGATGATAAATCAAGAATTTTTCTTACTATTTTCTAGATTTTATTATAAAATAGAACTTTTTTTGTGTGTTAAATGTATGTATGAGTGTTTTTTTTTTTCTTTAATTTTTTCCAAGTAATGAATGACTAGCTAGCAAATTGAGTCAATGACCCCCGTTGACCTGTTACAGAAGACATTAATAAGGGACAGAAGTAGGTTTTCGTAGAAATGAAAGCTTAAAAAAATATTTAGAAACTTTTTTATTATAATAGTTTTTATTTTTATATTTTTTTCCTGCTTTTTATTTGTTTCATATCCTTTACGGGCTGTATGCGTGTGTATGTGTGTGTGTGTGTGTGGGAATGTATGTTACATCTTTCATTTCTGCCATGAATGTTTAGTAGTTTTAGACATTTATAACAGAGATTTTATTCTAAATGATATTTTTTTTATTTTTCTATTTATTACCCCTAAACATTAATGTAGTGCGTAACTAGTGCTAGTTGTACTTATCGGTGAAAGGAATAAGGACTTATGTGGAAATTCTTTTTCTTAAGGATGGGAATGAAAAGATGGACTTTTAGTTCGTTTCCGTCGGGACTATGGTTTTAATAAGGGCTATAGTCTAAAGTCTGGACAATAGTCTATGGTATACTTTAGTCTATAGAGGCCTTTAATCTGTACTTTAGTCTATAGTGGACTATAGCCCATAGTCCAAGGTTTATTGTCCATAGTAGACTATAGAGGACTATAGTCCATAGTAGACTATACTCTATAGTCTATATTTGACTATAGTCTGAAGGGTACTTTAGTCTATAGTGGACTATAGTTTATGAGGGATTATGGGGAACTATAGTCTCTAGGGGACTATAATCTATAGGAGACTTTAGACTATAGGGGACTTTAGTCTATAATTGACTAGAGTATATACTGGTATATAGTCTAACGTGGACTAAAGAACTTAACGGAGTTGCTACTTAAACGGCGTTGGAGATATTAAGAGCATTACCGTAGTAGTCCCTATGAGCAGGGACCCAAACAAGGGTAATGTCAGACAGGCGACCCTGCATTGATAGATCTTTCTCGCATTGTCAAATAGAGAAGTAGTAGTATAAGAGTTTGATGAGAGAAGTGCCGCTTGACGGTCGAAAAGATTCCTATGTTGCCGCGAATATTGAGGTTATGTAATACCCTACAGGCTCACATTATTGCAAATATTTCAGCCTGGAAGACACTACAGTTTTTGGGAAGACGGTGGGATAGACTTACCCCAGCTTCTTTGCAGAAGACACCAGAACCAAGTGTAAAGATTCTGGTGGTATATTCGTTCGGTAGATTGCCTCTGCACCACTCGCTCCTGGAAGGAACACTGACTTTAAAGACTCTATCAAAGTCCGTGTGTGGAGTAATATAGACAAGACTCTAGTGCCTAGTATGGTCTACTAAAGTCTGGTTCATATCCTATAATCTGCACTATACCCTAGTGTCTCGACTATAGGCAAAAAGTTTATAGTCTAAAATATAGCATATATTCGTGTCTATATCCTATAGTCTTGACTATACCCTAGTGTCTCGACTGTAGTCAAAAAGTATATAATCTAAAATATAGCCTGTATTCGGGACTATAGTCTTTAGTCCGATCTAAAGTCTATGGTCTTCTCGATTCTTGTGCATACTTAGTGTGGTGTATATTGCGGACTACTAAAGCATAAAGTATATGGTCTAAACTATAGCCTATAGTAGGGACTATAGTCTTTAGTCTAGTCTATAGTCTTCTGGACTATAATGCATAGTTTGGTATATAGTCTGGTCAAGATCTTGATCTACATTTTGTTATATAGTCTGGACAACGGTCTAGTCTATGCAGGCCTATAATATATTCCAAAGTCTAGATACAAAAAAAAAAACAGGATGAGTCATTTTTACATATGAGTTAGTTGCAACATACATACATATATGAAGGGATCTATATACACACATGAATTGCAAAACATATACATTAAAAAGCAGTTAACTTTAACAGAATTTATACATATCTACATACATATGTATATTAGGCCGGTAATTTTCCTAAATAAATGCTAACTATACAACTGATAACTGCATCTGTATCACAACCTAAAAATATGTTATTTTTTTCAATTTGAAATTTTCTACTAGAATGGAAAATTATAAAAAAAACAAACTCCCTAATATCTCTAGCTGCCTGTAATTGTGTTACATTTTTTCACATAACCATACAGTAATGTCCATATACATAGTAAAACATTTTTTTTTTTCGGTATGAGTTGTATTCAACAAATATTTATGCGTATTATAGGGATTTCAACTTGTTAGCATTAGACAAATATTTATCATATAAGATAAGTATTACAGAGAAAAAAAAACACTAACACACACTTACGCATTCATATATTTTGTCTATATGCGTGTTACAATATATTTAGTCCAGTTTTATAGGGCAAAAAAAAGCACTGTTGTAATAAATATGAAGAATGACAGAAAGTTGTATTAAAAAACTAACATTTACATATTACTTATACTAGATAAAGGGAGCAAGACTCCAAGTCAACATAAAAATATAAATAGAAACTGCAAAAAATGTACTCTGCTACATTTTATGTGTAACAAAGCAAACAACATCCATAGAATAGATTGAACTAAAGTGTAGTCTATAGTCGTGGTCTTAGTCAAATCAAAAGTCTGGGTATAGTGTAGTCGATAATCTAAATTACTGTCTACATTATTGCCTTGATCACTGTTTTCTATAGTCTAGTCTATAGTCAAGACTATAGACTAGACTATAGACTAGACTATAGACTAGACTATAGACTAGACTATAGACTAGACTATAGACTAGACTATAAACTAGACTATAAACAAGACTATATACTAAACTATATACTACACTATAGACTAGACTAGACTAGAATATAGACTAGACTATAAACTATACTATAAACT
>NC_060954.1:8540777-8542712 GCF_022045245.1 Lucilia cuprina
TCTAGTTCTGTTCTAGTTCTGTTCTAGTTCTGTTCTAGTTCTGTTCTAGTTCTGTTCTAGTTCTGTTCTAGTTCTGTTCTAGTTCTGTTCTAGTTCTGTTTTAGTTTTTTTCTAGTTCTCTTCTAATTCTGTTTTAGTTCTGTTCTATTTTAGTTCTCGTGTCCTTTCTTGTTCGAGTTTTAGCCATTTTTAATTCTGTTTAACAAAATTTGTTTCAATTCTTTTCCTCTTAGTACTTTGACAGGTTGATAGACTTTAACAATGCTAGGACAGCTTTTTACATTTCCTAGAGAGTTCCTTTCAAAAGACATTGAAAGAAAGTGGGAAACATAAAATACAATTTGTTTTTTTTTTCTTTAATTTTTTAGAGAATAAAACATGTAGCTATCATCAACTAAATTGTATTGCCAGTCAATAATCTTATGCAAATAATAGCAGACACAAACCAAACAGCTATTTTTTTCATTTTTTATTTTGTGGTGGGGGGATGGTAAAAGTATACATAAGTACACTAGTATTATATATGCAATCAGATAAGGATCTTAGATTAAGTATAACTAAGTACATATTTGAACAGTTAAAGAAACATAACCTCAAATTGCTAAAGAAGAAAGGAGTCATGGATACAAAAATCAAACTATCAAAAAATATGATAAGGATGATGATAAGTAAATATTATAGCTGGCATTACTAACAATAATGCTAAAGAAGAAGATACATATGTATGTATGTGTGTATTTATTCGAGTATTGTATGTAAGTGTTTGTGATCTAATAACTGTGAGTGAGTTTGTTAAGGTGAACAGTTATAGGTATTGTGTGTGGTGTTATTGATTTGTTTGATAACAAATTTAATATGGAAAATTTTGTGTGAGGTATGTTTATCAAACTCCTTTAGATATGCTATAGTTTATTTTATTTAAGATTTTAAATGTTTATTCTTCTCTCATCCCTTAATTCATTAGCTATTTAATACAAAATTAGCTTTATTGTTATTGTTGCCTTTTTGTTAGTGTTTTGTTGTTTTGTTATGCACAGTATTGTTTAGTATTGCACTGTCTTGTTTAAATTGTCTTGATCTTGCATTGTGTTTATTTTTCTCAACTTTTTAACAAAATGTTTAAAATTTCGAACTTTTACCTTCATTCTTAATTTATCTATATCTGTATAAGTTTTATTAAACTCACAGGACCTTCAAAATGTTTATATTTGTGTTTATTTGCTTGATATATACAACAACACCTTTAGAAAAACTACGTGTAGTTTGTGTAGGTGTGTGCGTGTGTGTGTATTTTACCTTCTGCAAATATTTAACTTAATCAACAACATTTTGTGCTAAAGTTTACGTGACTTACGTCTATTGATTTAATTTAACCGAAAAACTAAACTAAACTTTTCATTTTCTTACATTTTTATTTGGTTGTTGGTTTTCTTCTTTTTGTCAGACTTTAAAGTTTTATTCCTATATCTGCCAGTTTTAGCTGGCTTATAACAAATAAATGAAGAAACAAACTGAAAGGAATTAAAAGTTTTACGTTGATTTGATTAAATAATTTTCTGCTAGGTAGGTTTTGTATTCATTCTATGTATACAGTTTTGGTCTATAAAATTCATTGTCTTTTTGGATTTTAGCATAAAATAGTCAAGGTGGGAAGTATATGTTTAATTGGGGAATAAAAGTTTTTTTTGTTTAGTTTAAATACAGAAATATTGTTAAGAAGTTTTAGACACACTAAGAAAATGCAAAAATAACTAAAATTAAACTAATACAAAATTTAAAAATATTTACTTTAAAAAAAAATATCTTAATTTAAATTTCACAAAACTGTGTAGCATGTAACCTATGACGATTTGAATAACTTTTCTGTTTAAGGGTTTTAATGGCTTCAGCATGCATTTTTCTCCAGCTTCTTGCTCGTCGGCTAATGGGGGAATT
>NC_060954.1:8542812-8544385 GCF_022045245.1 Lucilia cuprina
ACAGAACTAGAACAGAACTAGAACAGAACTAGAACAGAACTAGAACAGAACTAGAACAGAACTAGAACAGAACTAGAACAGAACTGGGACAGAACTGGGACAGAACTACAACAGATAGAACAGAATTATAGAAGTTTTTTAGAGAAGATTTTCTTTAGTTACTTACGAACAGATGAATTCAAATTCGTTTTATATTTATGGATTTTTCTGCAAAGGAAATGAAAAGAGAACCAACAAGAAAAGAGAAGAAACTTTATGGCTTTTAAATAATTTTGAATAATTTATTGCCCCATATTTGTTGCTTATAGCATTAACTAGCACTAGAATTTATTTCAACACAATTTCAACAAAAGTTTTATTTAAATTCTACACATAATTTAAGCAAAAAAGCAAATAACAAATTTGAAATCAAAAGAGCGGAAAAATTAGAAAGGAAAGAGGGTGTTTATGATAAAAAAAGATAGAAATATTAAATCATGTAATTGTCATATAAATTATGAGAAAATGATAAATATAGATGTACATGATATGATATAGGATATGCTGGGAAATACTAAATAATAAAATTCAAATTTAATATTTTATTTATGACTGATATTAAGTAATGAGCAGAAAATAGGAATAAACTGATAGTGAGTAGGGGATGAAATAAATAGTTTAATTTAATAAAACTAATGTAAACTATTTAATTAATAAATTAAGATGTTGCTGACATAATTTTAATATAGTTTAAGATATTTCAACTGATTATCTTGCTGTAAATTTTGTCTTTAATAACCCTTTAATAAATAATACATATATTTTCCTAAAATTATTTCATATCCTTTTCTTCAAGTCCCTTAAAGTAGGCTACATTTTTTACTTATATTCCCTCCATACTATCATTCATACTTATTTGTGTCACATAAATTTTTTTTGTTACAAATAGCAATATTATTCATCTATTTTATCATTTCTGTACAAAATTTCTGTCAATTTATCACAGCTGAAGAAAAATTGTAAAAATTCTGTACAAATTCTTTTTTTTTCATTTTTTCACTTTATCTTTGACATCTTTGCCTACATCAACATCTTTATAGATTTGAAGGGTCTTTTTCTACAACATTGAAAGATTGAAGAGTGAAAATGTTG
Organism: Lucilia cuprina; assembly: GCF_022045245.1. Lineage (NCBI taxonomy): Eukaryota > Metazoa > Arthropoda > Insecta > Diptera > Calliphoridae > Lucilia > Lucilia cuprina. The sequence continues at coordinate 8,543,944 of NC_060954.1, forward strand.
ATTTAGTTTTTTCTGTTTCTATTTCTACTGCTGTTGCTGCTTTTTCGATGACAGCTAAAACAAAGAATGAAAGTGTATACAGAAAATATAAAATAAATATAATTCTCATAAAATCTACTGGAAATCTATCTAATAAATAGGTATTTTATATATACATATATGTATGTGGATCTGATGGCATATTTATATGTATTTGAACAAGGTCAATGTTTTACAAGGTTATTTAATATGTATTAAATTTATTATATTTACAAATACATATGTATGCATGTAAATATTAGGGCGGTAATTTGAAGTATCACTTAATTAATAAAGAATTAAAGTTGAACTAGAGCAGTACTAGAACAGAACTAGGACAGAACTAGAACAGAACTAGAACAGAACTAGAACAGAACTAGAACAGAACTAGAACAGAACTAGAACAGAACTAGAACAGAACTAG
>NC_060954.1:8544485-8567278 GCF_022045245.1 Lucilia cuprina
AGTTCTGTTCTAGTTCTGTTCTAGTTCTGTTCTAGTTCTGTTCTAGTTCTGTTCTAGTTCTGTTCTAGTTCTGTCCTAGTTCTGTTCTAGTTCTGTTCTAGTTTTGTTTCTGTTCTAGTTCCTTTCTAGTTAAGTTATGAGATTGACTTGAACCTAACATACTGTTTTCATTTAAAAGTGTTTAACTTTTTATGAGTGGAAAGTAAAATCTACTTAAAAATAAACTTTTCTGATACTTTAGTTAATATTTGTAAAAAATATGTAAAACAAGTCTTCAGTTTTACACTATTCATACATACTAAACATGAATATACATATGTATGTACATGCTATATGTTTTCAAAGTTTTCTTGTCCTGCTGGTTATTACTAGCCACGAAATACTGCTTGCTGGTGTTGTAGTAATGCAAGGGGTAGTATACTTTAACTATAACATAAATTATGTTTTGTGGTTGTAGTAGATGGTTTTGATTTTGTGGCCACTTTATAGTGTATTGATATTTCATGTTTAAGTTCTTCTTCTGCTCGTTGCAAGTGCATACAATTTGAGGCAGGGCAGAGTAATAGACAGTTGCAAAAAGTTGTTTTACATAACAGCCAGTGATGGAGAGAATTCTAATCATTATAGCCACAACATTGTTAAATAGTTTTTATTTTTCGTTTGCCTTGTTATAGCGGCTGAGTAATTCTTCTACAATCAATCTAAAGTGGAAAACGCTGGGGTAATGCTATGATAAAGAGTTAGCAGGGGTAAAACTTTGTTTGTGCTATTTGCACTTGTAGTTGTTAGTTAATGGCCATTTAGTTTGCTTTTTTTTGTGTTGTTGCTTTATAGTGGCTGGGCAATAGTTGCTTTGTTTTCATTACTATTTATTATTTGTAGGGGAGTAAGAAAACTGGTTGTTACTCCAAATTCGTGGTAATATAAGAAATACATAGACCAAAGTTTCTATAGCTTATATCTGTCTGTCTGTTTATGTGTGTGTTTTACATTATTATAGCAATATTGTGTTGAAAAGGATTTATGTTATATATTGTGTTATTAAGTTATTGTTGTTTAACAAACGATAAACAAATTTGTTAAGATTTGGTTGCAATATTTATGGCTGCAAAATAATATTGAGAAAATTTAAATTATTTATTTGTTATGGCGCTTAAATATGAGAAGAACTACAAAAAGAGAAATTGCTTCTATTAAAACAACTTTTTTTAGAGTAAAGTTGTCTGTAAAAAAACAAATTTCTCTGCAGAAAAGTTGTTTTAATTAGAGCAACTTTTTCTATAGAAAATTTGTCTACTTCAGAGCAACTTTTTCTATTGAACTTTATTTGCATAAAAGCTACTTCTTCCATAGAAAAGTTGTCAGTTTCAGAACAAACTTTTATATAGAAAAGTTAATTGTTTTAAAGCAACTTATTCTACAATAATGTTTTATGTTTCTTTTTCTATAGAAAAGTTGTCTGTATTAGAAAAACTCTTTCAGTAGTAAAGTTAAGTATTTCAGAGCAACTTTTTCTATAAAAAAAGTTGTCTGTTTAAGAACAACTTTATCTGTTTCACAGTAACCTTTTCTATAAAAATGTTGTTTGTTTAAGAGCAACTTTTTCTATAAAAATTTTTCTATTTCAGAGCTACATTTTCTACAGAAAAGTTTTATGTTTCAGAACAACATTTTCTATAGAAAAGTTGTCTGTTTCAGAGCAACTTTTCCTATAGAAAAGTTGTCTGTTTCAGAGCAACTTTTCCTATAGAAAAGTTGTCTGTTTCAGAGCAACATTTTCTATAGAAAAGTTGTCTGTTTAGAGCAACATTTTCTATAGAAAAGGTGTCTGTTTAGAGCAACATTTTCTATAGAAAAGTTGTCTGTTTAGAGCAACATTTTCTATAGAAATGTTGTCTGTTTCAGAGCAACATTTTCTACAAAAAAGTTGTCTGTTTCAGAGCAACTTTTTCTATAGAAAAGTTGTCTGTTTCAGAGCAACTTTTTCTATAGAAAAGTTGTTTCTTTCAGAGCAACTTATTCTTTAGAAATGTTGTCTGTTTCAGAGCAACTTTTTCCATAGAAAAGTTGTCTGTTTCAGAGCAACTTTTTCTATAGAAAAGTTGTCTCTTTCAGAACAATTTTTTCTATAAAAAAGTTGACTATTTCAGAGCAAAATTTTCTATAAAAAAGTTGACTATTTCAGAGCAACATTTTCTATAAAAAATCTGTCTGTTTCAGAGCAACTTTTTCTATAGAAAAGTTGTTTGTTTCAGATCAACCTTTTCTATAGAAAAATTGTCTGTTTCAGAGCAACTTTTTCCATAGAAAATTTGTCTGTTTTAGAGCAACTTTCTCCATAGAAAAGTTGTCTGTTTTATAGCAACTTTTTTCCATAGAAAATTTGTCTGTTTTAGAGCAACTTTTTCTACAGAAAAGTTGCCTGTTTCAAAACAACTTATTCTATAGAAAAGTTGTCTGTTTCAGAGCAATCCTTTGTATTGAAAAGTTGGGTTATTTAAGATCAACTTATTCTATAGAAAAGTTGTCTATTTCAGAGCAACTTTTTCTATAGAAAAGTTGTCTGTCTCAAAGCAACTTTTTCTATAGAAAAGTTGTCCGTTGCAGAACAACTTTTTCTAAGGAAATGTTGTCTGTTTCAGAGCAACTTTTTTTTTATAGAAAAGATGTTTGTTTCAGATCAACTTTTTCTATAAAAAATTGTTTGTTTCAGAGCAAACTTTTCTACAGAAAAGTTGTCTGTTTCAGAAAAAAATTTTCTATAGAAAAGTTGTCTGTTTCAAAGCAACTATTTTAATAGAGAAGTTGTCTGTTTCAGGGCAACTTATTCTACAGAAAAGTTGTCTGTTTCAGAGCAACTTTTTCTATAAAAATGTTGTCTATTTCAGAGCAACATTTTCCATAAAAAAGTTGTCTGTTTCAGAGCAACTTTTTCTAAAAAAAGTTGTTTGTTTCAGTTCTATAGAAAAGTTGTCTGTTTCAGAGCAACTTTTTCCATAGAAAAGTTGTCTGTTTCAGAGCAACTTTTTCTATAAAAATGTTGTCTATTTCAGTACAACATTTTCTATAAAAAAGTTGCCTGTTTTAGAGCAACTTTTTCTATAAAAAAGTTGTTTGTTTCAGAGCAACTTTTTCTGAAAGAGACAACTTTTCTATAGAAAAGTTGTCTGCTTCAGAGCAACTTTTTCATTGAAAAGTTGTCTGTTTCAGAGCAACATTTTCTATAGAAAAGTTGTCTCTTTCAGAGCAACTTATTCTTTAGAAATGTTTTCTGTTTTAGAGCAACTTTTTCTTTAAAAAAGTTGACTATTTCAGAGCAACATTTTCTATAAAAAAATTGTCTGTTTCAGAGCAACTTTTTCTATAGAAAAGTTGTTTGTTTCAGATCAACTTTTTCTATAGAAAAATTGTCTGTTTCAGAGCAACTTTTTCCATAGAAAATTTGTCTGTTTTAGAGCAATTTTTTTTTTCATAGAAAAGTTGTCTGTTTTATAGAAATTTTTTCCATAGAAAATTTGTCTGTTTTAGAGCAACTTTTTCTACAGAAAAGTTGACTGTTTCAAAAGCAATCCTGTTCAGAGCAATCCTTTGTATTGAAAAGTTGGGTTATTTAAGATCAAATTATTCTATAGTAAAGTTGTCTATTTCAGAGCAACTTTTTCTATAGAAAAGTTGTCCGTTGCAGAGCAATTTTTTCTAAAGAAAAGTTGTCTGTTTCAGAGCAACTTTTTTTATAGAAAAGTTGTTTGTTTCAGATAAACTTTTTCTTTAAAAAATTTGTTTGTTTCAGAGCAAATTTTTCTACAGAAAAGTTGTCCGTTTCAGAGCAACTTTTTCTATAAAAAAGTTGTCTGTAACAAAGCCACTTTCTTTATAGAAAACTTTTTTGTAAGAGAGCAACTTTCTTTATAGAAAAGATATCTGTTTTCCGAAACCATTTTTTTATATGAAAAAAAATGAACTTAAAATTAACAATTATAAATATTTTCCCAGATTTATGGTTCCATTTGCATAATAAATCTATTAAAGTTTCTGGAAAATTTGTTTACATAGTTTTTCTTACGATTGTTAGTTTGTTTGTTTGCCTTGTTGTTCTTTGCCATAAAAGTTTTTTGTTTAACAAATGCCGCAGCAATTTCGCCTTTAAACGTGCTGAACATTATGTTGATGCATAATTGTATGCCTTCATTGCGGCACATACACTACAAAATATCAGGAAGAAGTAGATGAAAATAAATTAATTACAATTTAACTACATTTTGTACTTTTTAAAGAAAATTTCCATTTCTATTTATTAAAATTAAAATAATTTTATATTTTCTCTTCTTTTTTTTACATTTGCATAAAAGTTAAGCAAAAAGTTTCATAATAAAATTGAAAGGAAATGAATACTCAAACACTTGAATGGCGCTTGGTTTACATTTACATTTAATATTACACAACCATAGACATTATTCATTATATTTAAGGTGCAGAGTGTACACTTCCTTATACACCCACATCTTAACACATCCTTACACACCTTCAATTCTATGTTAACGTGCTATGAACAAACACTCACTACATATTATGCCATAGCGTGGAGGTGCAGGAGAAAAGTGCATAAAAAAGTATGTCATCATTTGGGTCTTTACGAAATGGGGGAAGTGTAGTAAAATGCGAAAATCTATAGTGTGTAATAATGAAGGACGAAAGAAAGAAAAAAAAAAAATATTAAAACCTTTAGTAGTGGCTTTCTACTTGATGCTATTTGTAATTTAACGGAACTACAATTCGAAAAATTGCCTTGGTTATAGACTTGCTTGTACCTACTTCTTCTTTTTTAAAGATTAATCATCAGCAAACTGTTAAGCATAAGGTGACCAACTGACATTATTGCAAAACTTTTCTAAAGAAAGAGATGCTTCGTTAAAGACTACTAAGACTAGAAAAAGTTGCTCTGTTACAGACAACTTTTCTATAGAAAAAGTTGCTCTGTTACAGACAACTTTTCTATAGAAAAAGTTGCTCTGTTACAGACAACTTTTCTATAGAAAAAGTTGCTCTGTTACAGACAACTTTTCTATAGAAAAAGTTGCTCTGTTACAGACAACTTTTCTATAGAAAAAGTTGCTCTGTTACAGACAACTTTTCTATAGAAAAAGTTGCTCTGTTGCAGACAACTTTTCTATAGAAAAAGTTGTCCTGTTACAGACAACTTTTCTATAGAGAATGTTGCTCGGTTACAGACAACTTTTCTATAGAAAAAGTTGCTCTGTTACAGACAACTTTTCTATAGAAAAAGTTGCTCTTGTTACAGACAACTTTTGTATAGAAAAAGTTGCTCTTGTTACAGACAACTTTTGTATAGAAAAAGTTGCTCTGTTACAGATAACTTTTCTATAGAAAAAGTTGCTCTGTTACAGATAACTTTTCTATAGAAAAAGTTGCTCTGTTACAGACAACTTTTCTATAGAAAAAGTTGCTCTGTTACAGACAACTTTTCTATAGAAAAAAGTTGCTCTGTTACAGACAACTTTTCTATAGAAAAAAGTTGCTCTGTTACAGACAACTTTTCTATAGAAAAAAGTTGCTCTGTTACAGACAACTTTTCTATAGAAAAAAGTTGCTCTGTTACAGACAACTTTTCTATAGAAAAAGTTGCTCTGTTACAGACAACTTTTCTCTATAGAAAAAGTTGCTCTGTTACAGACAACTTTTCTATAGAAAAAGTTGCTCTGTTACAGACAACTTTTCTATAGAAAAAGTTGCTCTGTTACAGACAACTTTTCTATAGAAAAAGTTGCTCTGTTACAGACAACTTTTCTATAGAAAAAGTTGCTCTGTTACAGACAACTTTTCTATAGAAAAAGTTGCTCTGTTACAGACAACTTTTCTATAGAAAAAGTTGCTCTGTTACAGACAACTTTTCTATAGAAAAAGTTGCTCTGTTACAGACAACTTTTCTATAGAAAAAGTTGCTCTGTTACAGACAACTTTTCTATAGAAAAAGTTGCTCTGTTACAGACAACTTTTCTATAGAAAAAGTTGCTCTGTTACAGACAACTTTTCTATAGAAAAAGTTGCTCTGTTACAGACAACTTTTCTATAGAAAAAGTTGCTCTGTTACAGACAACTTTTCTATAGAAAAAGTTGCTCTGTTACAGACAACTTTTCTATAGAAAAAGTTGCTCTGTTACAGAAACTTTTTCTATGGAAAAAGTTGCTCTGTTACAGACAACTTTTCTATAGAAAAAGTTGCTCTGTTACAGACAACTTTTCTATAGAAAAAGTTGCTCTGTTACAGACAACTTTTCTATAGAAAAAAGTTGCTCTGTTACAGACAACTTTTCTATAGAAAAAGTTGCTCTGTTACAGACAACTTTTCTATAGAAAAAGTTGCTCTGTTACAGACAACTTTTCTATAGAAAAAGTTGCTCTGTTACAGACAACTTTTCTATAGAAAAAGTTGCTCTGTTACAGACAACTTTTCTATAGAAAAAGTTGCTCTGTTACAGACAACTTTTCTATAGAAAAAGTTTCTCTTGTTACAGACAACTTTTCTATAGAAAAAGTTGCTCTTTTACAGACAACTTTTCTATAGAAAAAGTTGCTCTGTTACAGACAACTTTTCTATAGAAAAAGTTGCTCTGTTACAGACAACTTTTCTATAGAAAAAGTTGCTCTGTTACAGACAACTTTTCTATAGAAAAAGTTGCTCTGTTACAGACAACTTTTCTATAGAAAAGTTGCTCTGTTACAGACAACTTTTCTATAGAAAAAGTTGCTCTGTTACAGACAACTTTTTTTGTTGTTTATTCTATAGAAAAAGTTGCTCTGTTACAGACAACTTTTCTATAGAAAAAGTTGCTCTGTTACAGACAACTTTTCTATAGAAAAAGTTGCTCTGTTACAGACAACTTTTCTATAGAAAAAGTTGCTCTGTTACAGACAACTTTTCTATAGAAAAAGTTGCTCTGTTACAGACAACTTTTCTATAGAAAAAGTTGCTCTGTTACAGACAACTTTTCTATAGAAAAAGTTGCTCTGTTACAGACAACTTTTCTATAGAAAAAGTTGCTCTGTTACAGACAACTTTTCTATAGAAAAAGTTGCTCTGTTACAGACAACTTTTCTATAGAAAAAGTTGCTCTGTTACAGACAACTTTTCTATAGAAAAAGTTGCTCTGTTACAGACAACTTTTCTATAGAAAAAGTTGCTCTGTTACAGACAACTTTTCTATAGAAAAAGTTGCTCTGTTACAGACAACTTTTCTATAGAAAAAGTTGCTCTGTTACAGACAACTTTTCTATAGAAAAAGTTGCTCTGTTACAGACAACTTTTCTATAGAAAAAGTTGCTCTGTTACAGACAACTTTTCTATAGAAAAAGTTGCTCTGTTACAGACAACTTTTCTATAGAAAAAGTTGCTCTGTTACAGACAACTTTTCTATAGAAAAAGTTGCTCTGTTACAGACAACTTTTCTATAGAAAAAGTTGCTCTGTTACAGACAACTTTTCTATAGAAAAAGTTGCTCTGTTACAGACAACTTTTCTATAGAAAAAGTTGCTCTGTTACAGACAACTTTTCTATAGAAAAAGTTGCTCTGTTACAGACAACTTTTCTATAGAAAAAGTTGCTCTGTTACAGACAACTTTTCTATAGAAAAAGTTGCTCTGTTACAGACAACTTTTCTATAGAAAAAGTTGCTCTGTTACAGACAACTTTTCTATAAGAAAAAGTGTTGCTCTGTTACAGACAACTTTTCTATAGAAAAAGTTGCTCTGTTACAGACAACTTTTCTATAGAAAAAGTTGCTCTGTTACAGACAACTTTTCTATAGAAAAAGTTGCTCTGTTACAGACAACTTTTCTATAGAAAGAGTTGCTCTGTTACAGACAACTTTTCTATAGAAAAAGTTGCTCTGTTACAGACAACTTTTCTGTAGAAAAAGTTGCTCTGTTACAGACAACTTTTCTGTAGAAAAAGTTGCTCTGTTACAGACAACTTTTCTATAGAAAAAGTTGCTCTGTTACAGACAACTTTTCTATAGAAAAAGTTGCTCTGTTACAGACAACTTTTCTATAGAAAAAGTTGCTCTGTTACAGACAACTTTTCTATAGAAAAAGTTGCTCTGTTACAGACAACTTTTCTATAGAAAAAGTTGCTCTGTTACAGACAATATTTCTTTAGAAAAATGTTGTCTGTATTGTTTATTGTTGGTCACAATCGGTTTCTTATTAAAGTTATTCATACATATATTTCATAGTTGGTGTGAGTTTGTGTGTGTGTGAGTGCATAATGCTAGCTATGCCTTAGTGTATATGAGTTTCTGTTTTAAACATTTTCTTATACAAATTGACCCAATAAGGCTTTGTTCTATATTTATTATAAATCTTTTCATTTTCATCTTCACACTTCCTTCCTTTTGCAGTCTTCTTCTCTCTGTCTAATTGTTAAACTAAAAGTGTAAATTTATATTGTGGTACCAGTGTATGTATGTGTGAATATATTTAAATGATAAGTATTATTGTTTGTGGTTTTGTATGCTTAGCGTATTGTGTGTGTTGTGGAGAAGTAGGAGAGCAAAGAGATAGTTGAACGTGTTGTATGTTTTATTTGATTGTTTCGTTTTATCATGCTGCTGTGCATTTGCAATTGCTGTTTTTAGCAACATCTTCATTTTAAGCAAAACTTTGTTGTTATTGCTGTTGTTAAAACCATTGAAATTTGTTGTTTACGTTGAATGAATATTTTACTAGTATTACTTACTCTTACTTTCTCGGTTCTTTTTCTTTCTCTGTTTTTACTCTTTCTCTATGTTTAGCCTGTTAAAAAAGTTTGTGTGTTTTTGTATATGTTTAAAATTGAAAATGCATTTACTGTTTTGTATTTGCTGCTGCAGGAAGTTCAATTTCCGCCTTTTCTTCTATTCCATTTAGATTTCCTCTAATTGCAGTTTTACACAAACCACAATGAATTTCACTAAAATGAAATTATAAAAACGAAATAAAAATTTATAAAAAATACACACAGTCACACACACTAACATAGTTACATTTAAGTAAATAAATATAAATTTTGTAGGGAAATTTAATTGATTTATTTAAACAAATTTTGGGCGTTATTTTGTCAGTTTGTAGGTTTTATTAAAGAAATTACAACAAATTAAAAGTTTTGTAGAAAAAAAGAGAAAATGAAAAGGATTTTCATAAACATTTTTCAAAGGTTTATAGAACAAATTGTGTATGAAAAATTGTTTTATAAACCTTTCATAAAAGTTTATGAATAAGACCCTAAGCATTTTGCGACTTTAAACAAGATTTCCTTTATGTTCTCTTTTCCTTATCTCTTAGTAATTGTCCTAATTTTAGACGACCTTGTAACAATATTTGTTTAAACTAATCTATAATGTAAACACATGAAAATTTTGAATTTTCCATTACAAGTAATTAAATTCATATTGTACCATTTACCGCGGGACATCAATGATAACAAGAATTAAAAGAAAAACAAAAATGTCAGCAAAATATTAAGGGCATTTGATTAATTGTTGAATAATTGGAAAAATTAAGTAAAATTGATTTTCAATTTCCTTAAAAAGTAAAAAAGTTCAAAGCAATAGAAAATCTATGAAATTTGAATAGAAAAAGACAAAACATTACAACATATCTATAAAGGAAACATAGAAATAACAAACTGTACATAGACACACACATACATATGTACATATAAACATTTGCTCACAAAAACTATACGAATCAACAAAGGAATGACAGACTAGCTTACTGGCTCACGAAACTGTTGAATAAACGTGAAAAATACACAAATAAACATTATCTATAAATGTTTACCATTACTACGATACCATGTCAAGAATGTATATATGTATGAATGAGTGTATTTTCCTCCTTTCTTCTATACATTTTCATTTCCCACTACCCAATATATATTCTACCCAACACAATAATAACAATAATGTCACAACTAGCAGATATTCACGAGACACAACTTACAGGTACAACATAGATAGAGCTAAATTCTAGCTAAACAAGTGCAAAGGGTAAAAGAGGATAAAAAAACTGTTATAGATATAATCATTGCAGATTATATCTATAACAATTGTTCGATTCCCACCTGTTGCACTGGTTAAGAAGCACACAACAGGCCCTAGGTGTATTTCCTCGGATTTGATGTGTATACATTCTCCTTTCAAACTAACTAACTAACTAACTAACTAACTAACTAACTAACTAACTAACTAACTAACTAACTAACTAACTAACTAACTAACTAACTAACTAACTAACTATAGTCAAGTCTATAGTCTAGTCTATAGTCTAGTCTATAGTCTAGTCTATAGTCTAGTCTATAGTCTAGTCTATAGTCTATATTCTAATCTATAGTCTAGTCTATAGTCTAGTCTATAGTCTAGTCTATAGTCTAGTCTATAGTCTAGTCTATAGTCTAGTCTACAGTCTAATCTTTAGTCTAGTCTATAGTCTAATCTATAGTCTAGTCTATAGTCTAATCTATAGTCTAGTCTATAGTCTAGTCTATAGTCTAGTCTATAGTCTAGTCTATAGTCTAGTCTATAGTCTAGTCTATAGTCTAGTCTATAGTCTAGTCTATAGTCTAGTCTATAGTCTAGTCTATAGTCTAGTCTATAGTCTAGTCTATAGTCTAGTCTATAGTCTAGTCTATAGTCTAGTCTATAGTCTAGTCTATAGTCTAGTCTATAGTCTAGTCTATAGTCTAGTCTATAGTCTAGTCTATAGTCTAGTCTATAGTCTAGTCTATAGTCTAGTCTATAGTCTAGTCCATAATCTAGTCTATAGTCTAGTCTGTAGTCTAGTCTATAGTGTAGTCTATAGTGTAGTCTATAGTCTAGTCTATAGTCTAGTCTATAGTCTAGTCTATAGTCTAGTCTATAGTCTAGTCTATAGTCTAGTCTATAGTCTAGTCTATAGTCTAGTCTATAGTCTAGTCTATAGTCTAGTCTATAGTCTAGTCTATAGTCTAGTCTATAGTCTAGTCTATAGTCTAGTCTATAGTCTAGTCTATAGTCTAGTCTATAGTCTAGTCTATAGTCTAGTCTATAGTCTAGTCTATAGTCTAGTCTATAGTCTAGTCTATAGTCTAGTCTATAGTCTAGTCTATAGTCTAGTCTATAGTCTAGTCTATAGTCTAGTCTATAGTCTAGTCTATAGTCTAGTCTATAGTCTAGTCTATAGTCTAGTCTATAGTCTAGTCTATAGTCTAGTCTATAGTCTAGTCTATAGTCTAGTCTATAGTCTAGTCTATAGTCTAGTCTATAGTCTAGTCTATAGTCTAGTCTATAGTCTAGTCTATAGTCTAGTCTATAGTCTAGTCTATAGTCTAGTCTATAGTCTAGTCTATAGTCTAGTCTATAGTCTAGTCTATAGTCTAGTCTATAGTCTAGTCTATAGTCTAGTCTATAGTCTAGTCTATAGTCTAGTCTATAGTCTAGTCTATAGTCTAGTCTATAGTCTAGTCTATAGTCTAGTCTATAGTCTAGTCTATAGTCTAGTCTATAGTCTAGTCTATAGTCTAGTCTATAGTCTAGTCTATAGTCTAGTCTATAGTCTAGTCTATAGTCTAGTCTATAGTCTAGTCTATAGTCTAGTCTATAGTCTAGTCTATAGTCTAGTCTATAGTCTAGTCTATAGTCTAGTCTATAGTCTAGTCTATAGTCTAGTCTATAGTCTAGTCTATAGTCTAGTCTATAGTCTAGTCTATAGTCTAGTCTATAGTCTAGTCTATAGTCTAGTCTATAGTCTAGTCTATAGTCTAGTCTATAGTCTAGTCTATAGTCTAGTCTATAGTCTAGTCTATAGTCTAGTCTATAGTCTAGTCTATAGTCTAGTCTATAGTCTAGTCTATAGTCTAGTCTATAGTCTAGTCTATAGTCTAGTCTATAGTCTAGTCTATAGTCTAGTCTATAGTCTAGTCTATAGTCTAGTCTATAGTCTAGTCTATAGTCTAGTCTATAGTCTAGTCTATAGTCTAGTCTATAGTCTAGTCTCTAGTCTAGTCTAGTCTATAGTCTAGTCTATAGTATAGTCTATAGTATAGTCTATAGTTTAGTCTATAGTCTAGTCTATAGTCTAGTCTATAGACTGGTCCATAGACTAGTTCTACTAAATAGTGCAGTGTAAAGTCTAGTCTTTGGTGTAGTTAATAGTCGGGTATCTATGCTGCTTTCTAAATTTTCACCTTGTACTTCTATAGCGAAAAAAGATGAAAACCAATTCATCATATTAGTCAATTCGTACAGACATGTCAATAGGGATTAATTGAGATGACAATAACAATAATGTAAGAATCAAATGAACAACACATTTAAATGTCAAGACTGATTTAGTTACTAAAATTTTATTGGTTGACATAAAAATAAATGACATTTCAATAAATAACCTTGAGTTCGTACAATAATAACCAGAGTGTTAATTTTGTTTATTGTCATAAACATTTTGCTCTTTAAGTTAAGTCTGTTTTGATAAATGAGTTCTATAACTTTTGTTGTTGTTTTATATTTGATTTTTCTAGTAGTAGGTTGTAGTTGTTGTTTTTAAGCTGTAAACAAATAAATCAATCATTTATTATTGCGGAGGAGTGGAAAACACACGAAAAGTGCGAGGCGACGTTAAATATTCAGAACAAGTTAGACAATAAGATTTTAGAGAGTGTGTTGCTTCTACATTTAAGGTGTGGTTAGCTTCAGCAATGTGATTTCGATAAATCAAGCAACTAAAAAGGAAATGAAAAGGTATTCAACTCAATTTTGCAGCCATTTATTTGGCATTTAAGAATTCGCAAAAAATTGGATTGAGAATGTGAATTTGCGTCTGAGTGTTGTATCTGAAGGTTTCTTTGCAAATATGAGTTATTGATTTTAACCGTACTTTGTCTATAACAAGCTGCGTAACGGGAATGTGTTACTTGATTGAAGTTTTTAACAAACACAATTTCAATTCATTTTAGCTAAGAAACAGCAATTCTTAAACTAGCCCAAGAAAGGTAAACCAAAAACAAGATTATGAACCTTAATGTAATCAACCTATTTTTATAATCTAGTCTATATACTAGACCATAGACTATACTATAAAATAGACTAGACTACAGACTAGACTATAGACTAGAATAAAGACTAGACTATGGACTAGAATAAAGACTAGTCTATAGACTAGACTATAGACTAGACTATAGACTAGACTATAGACTAGACTATAGACTAGACTATAGACTAGTCTATAGACTAGACTATGGGCTAGACTATAGACTAGACTATAGACTAGACTATAGGCTAGACTATAGACTAGACTATAGACTAGACTATAGGCTAGACTATAGACTAGACTATAGACTAGACTATATACTAGACTATAGACTGGACTATAGACTAGACTATAGACTGGACTATAGACTAGACTATAGACTGGACTATAGACTAGACTATAGACTGGACTATAGACTAGACTATAGACTAGACTATAGACTAGACTTTAGACTAGACCGTAGACTAGACTTTAGACTAGACCGTAGACTAGACTATAGACTAGACTATAGACTAGACTATAGACTAGACTATAGACTAGACTATAGACTAGACTATAGACTAGACTATAGACTAGACTATAGACTAGACTATAGACTAGACTATAGACTAGACTATAGTCTAGACTTTAGACTAGAATATAGACTAGACTATAGACTAGACTATAGACTAGACTATAGACAAGACTATAGACTAGACTATAGACAAGACTATAGACTAAACTATAGACTAGACTATAGACTAGACTATAGACTAGACTATAGTCTAGACTATAGACTAGACTATAGACTGGACTATTGACTAGACTATAGGCTAGACTATTGACTAGACTATAGGCTAGACTATTGACTAGACTATAGACTAGACTATAGACTAGCCTATAGACTAGACTATAGACTAGACTATAGACTAGACTATAGACTAGAATATAGACTAGACTATAGACTAGACTATAGACTAGACTATAGACTAGACTATAGACTAGACTATAAACTAGACTATAGACTAGACTATAGACTAGAATATAGACTAGACTATAGACTAGACTATAGACTAGACTATAGACTAGACTATAGACTAGCCTATACACTAGACTATAGACTAGACTATAGACTAGACTATAGACTAGACTGTAGACTAGACTATAGACTAGACTATAGACTAGACTATAGACTAGACTATAGACTAGACTATAGACTAGACTATAGACTAGACTATAGACTAGACTATAGACTAGACTATAGACTAGACTATAGACTAGACTATAGACTAGACTATAGACTAGACTATAGACTAGACTATAGACTAGACTATAGACTAGACTATAGACTAGACTATAGACTAGACTATAGACTAGACTATAGACTAGACTATAGACTAGACTATAGACTAGACTATAGACTAAACTATAGACTAAACTATAGACTAGACTATAGACTAGACTATAGTCTAGACTATAGACTAGACTATAGACTAGACTATAGACTAGACTATAGACTAGACTATAGACTAGACTATAGACTAGACTATAGACTAGACTATAGACTAGACCATAGACTAGACTATAGACTAGACTATAGACTAGACTATAGACTAGACTATAGACTAGACTATAGACTAGACTATAGACTAGACTATAGACTAGACTATAGACTAGACTATAGACTAGACTATAGACTAGACTATAGACTAGACTATAGACTAGACTATAGACTAGACTATAGACTAGACTATAGACTAGACTATAGACTAGACTATAGACTAGACTATAGACTAGACTATAGACTAGACTATAGACTAGACTATAGACTAGACTATAGACTAGACTATAGACTAGACTATAGACTAGACTATAGACTAGACTATAGACTAGACTATAGACTAGACTATAGACTAGACTATAGACTAGACTATAGACTAGACTATAGACTAGACTATAGATTAGACTATTCTATGAAATAGACTATATACTATGCTAAAGACCAGACTATAGACTACACATTAGACATGATTTTAGACCAGACTTCAGTCTAATCTGAAATTAAGTCTGTAGTATAACTTCTAATGTATTGCTTTTAACAATTCCTACCGCTTCTCCTTTTAGGCCTCCTGCCGTAGACATTTTCGCAATTCCAGAATGAAAAATAAAAAACAGGAAATTATGTTCACCATCAAATAAACGTTAATGTCGGCGTTTAATGTCAGTTCATCACTATAATCCTTGTTTAGCTGTCAAAAGGTAAATTTACTTTTCTCTAAGAGTATTTTCACATACGCACCTACATACATTTAACGCACATTTTAGACATTC
Source organism: Lucilia cuprina (assembly GCF_022045245.1). Taxonomy (NCBI): domain Eukaryota; kingdom Metazoa; phylum Arthropoda; class Insecta; order Diptera; family Calliphoridae; genus Lucilia; species Lucilia cuprina. Next base: position 8,559,855 of record NC_060954.1, read on the forward strand.
ATGTGGAAATAAACAGACATACACACACACACGCGCGCGAGTAAACATAGAATTAAACATGAGCCCTGTATGCTTAACTACGAATGTGTGCTTAACTCAATCCTTCGCTAGTAAACTGTTTCAAGATTTTAGTGGTTAAACTGTTTTTGATGTCCTACACATGGATTTATATTCTTCTACACTTAACTATATTTGCTTATTTGCTAACAATGGTTGGTGATTGCTCTGTGGCTGTTGGCTGCTGTTGTAAATTCTGTTGCGTTATTTCTCTACTAGAAGCTTTTGAACTCCGAAATTTTTCATTCAGCACTTTATACACATAAGTCTTTATGGGATCAATTGGGATCCATTTTCTTATGGTGTTTTTATTCGTTTATTTATTTTTTTCGCTTGAATTTTCTCTCCGTTGTTCTACAGAAAATGGTGATTTAAAACTTTATTATTGGAATTTTGTTAAAGTCCATTGGGTTGTATATGTCAGCTCAAGTAAATTGAAAATTTTACTTAAGACTTTGACAAGATGTTGTGGTTTTGTGTGAGTGAGAACTTCGGTGAAGGAGTACAGATGTATCATCTTGGTATGAAAACGTGTGCTTTTGGTTTTTGTGGTTGTAAAATTGATGATAAAATTGACAGATTTTAACTTGTTTTATGGCAAAATTGTTAAAGATGTTAGTAGTGTTGAAAGTTGAATTGGTGTACAAGTTATATGTAAGTTCTTATACATGTTAATACCTTTGAAAAAAATTTCGAGTTTAGAGTTGCAAAATTGATCACATTTTAAAATGCCTTTAAAATATCTAGTCCATTATCTAGTGTTGCCAAAATTTATATTTAAGCGCTAAGCAAAAGTATACTTAATATTTAATTATTCAGATTTATTCATACGTATAGATGTTACTTTAAAGTTGGAGCCTAAATATATGCTAGATACTTAGAACAGAACTAGAATAGAACTAGAACAGAACTAGAACATAACTAGAACAGAACTAGAACAGAACTAGAACAGAACTAGAACAGAACTAGAACAGAACTAGAACAGAACTAGAACAGAACTAGAACAGAACTAGAACAGAACTAGAACAGAACTAGAACAGAATTAGAACAGAACTAGAACAGATTTAGAACAAAACAGAATTGTAATAGAACTTTCATATTTGCTTAAATAAAACCTCTTCCTTTATGATCCTGACCTTACACAAATGTAATATAAATGTGTAAAATAAAATAGTTAAGATAATAATAACACAGCAACCAAAAGTATGCAACACACTTGTTGTTAGCTAGTAACAATAACAGTATAACAGTTACTGCCACGTAATTTACTCTCCCTGTTATTCTCTCTATAAATAATTCCAGTGAGTAGGAATATGTAAATTTCCATAAGAGAGCGTAATGTATAAATTCTCTCTCATCATGTGTTTCAATTCCATTTTAAACGTCTAGGTTTTTAAATCATTTGATGATTATTTAAGGGTTTTAGTAGTTGTTAGCAAGTCACAAGTTACACTCGATTTTTTTATGCTTCAAATTATAAATATTCTTTTCAAATAAAAGTGTTGAAAGCGAAAAATTCTGTATCTTATAGAATTTGCAAATAAATTTGTTGCCTACTTTGTATTGCAAAACATTTTATGAATATTTATTGTCTACTTTTAGGTGTTACAATTTCTGTTTTGTTAAATGTTTACTGTTTGCTATTTGGCTTTTATTACATTTCATACATATTTTATTTATGTTCTCGTAGACAAAAATAAATATTTATATGGGTTCTTTGTTTAGAATTTGAAATCTGATTTGAATTGCATACTTTCAGGTGCTTAATGTGATACATTTTGAGCATTGTTGCTTTTTTTTGCTTTAAAATGTTGTTATTTTTGTCAAAAGACGTGCTTTGATTTTAAATGTATTTTAAACAGTAAATGGCTTTTATTTATTTGTAATTTTTTGTATTAAATGGGGCTTATGAATAAATATTTGTAGTTTACTTTATGACGTTTAAAATTAAATTTTGATTTATTTGCTATATGTATTATTTATTTAGTTTAAGAAAATGACTACGTGAAAAATTCTTAAAAAATAAATTGAATAATTTTTATGTTCTCAGGCTGTGTTAACTTTAAATTAGTAACTATTATCTTTATTATTATGCAAATATTATACTTTTGTGTCTACTTTAGCACTCATGAATTATTAATTATTTGAAGACAGCCTACGATGTAGCTTTTCATATGTTAATTCTTTAATTTATTTTAATTAAGTAATATAAATTGCTTTATTTCTGCTGTCATTTTTTTATCTTTTTATTTATTAATTATATTTATTTCTGCTCTTTTTTGGAACGCTTAATAATTGCGTTAACGTACAAAATTTCTTCTATGTGTATTTATTTTTAGGGGATAATTAATTTTAATTATTCATTTTATACAAATAATTTTATACCAAAAAAATATCTAGGGCTGGATATTTTTACATTTTTATAAGACTTTAAAATAATAAAAAAAAATGAACGAAGAATTTACCTAGAATTAAACTAGCACTGAACTAGAACTGAACTAGAACTGAACTAGAACTGAACTAGAACTGAACTAGAACTGAACTAGAACTGAACTAGAACTGAACTAGAACTGAACTAGAACTGAACTAGAACTGAACTAGAACTGAACTAGAACTGAACTAGAACTGAACTAGAACTGAACTAGAACTGAACTAAAACTGAACTAGAACTGAACTAGAACTGAACTAGAACTGAACTAGAACTGAACTAGAACTGAACTAGAACTGAACTAGAACTGAACTAGAACTGAACTAGAACTGAACTAGAACTGAACTAGAACTGAACTAGAACTGAACTAGAACTGAACTAGAACTGCACTAGAACTGAACTAGAACTGAACTAGAACTGAACTAGAACTGAACTAGAACTGAACTAGAACTGAACTAGAACTGAACTAGAACTGAACTAGAACTGAACTAGAACTGAACTAGAACTGAACTAGAACTAAACTAGAACTGAACTAGAACTGAACTAGAACTGAACTAGAACTGAACTAGAACTGAACTAGAACTGAACTAGAACTGAACTAGAACTGAACTAGAACTGAACTAGAACTGAACTAGAACTGAACTAAAAGAAAGAACTAGAACTAGAACTGAAACTAAAACAGAACTAAAACAGAAAGAACAGAACTAGAACTGAACTAGAACAGAACTAGAACAGAACTAGAACAGAACTAGAACAGAACTAGAACAGAACTAGAACAGAACTAGAACAGAACTAGAACAGAACTAGAACAGAACTAGAACAGAACTAGAACAGAACTAGAACAGAACTAGAACAGAACTAGAACAAACTAGAACAGAACTAGAACAGAACAAGAACAGAACTAGAACAGAACTAGAACTGAACTAGAACTGAACTAGAACTGAACTAGAACTGAACTAAACTGAACTAGAACAGAACTAGAACAGAACTAGAACAGAACTAGAACAGAACTGGAACAGAACTAGAACAGAACTAGAACAGAACTAGAACAGAACGAACAGAACTAGAACAGAACTAGAACAGAACTAGAACAGAACTAGAACAGACTAGAACAGAACTAGAACAGAACTAGAACAGAACTAGAACAGAACTAGAACAGAACTAGAACAGAACTAGAACAGAACTAGAACAGAACTAAACAGAACTAGAACAGAACTAGAACAGAACTAGAACAGAACTAGAACAGAACTAGAACAGAACTAGAACAGAACTAGAACAGAACTAGAACAGAACTAGAACAGAAACTAGAACAGAACTAGAACAGAACTAGAACAGACTAGAACAGAACTAGAACAGAACTAGAACAGAAACTAGAACAGAACTAGAACAGAACTAGAACAGAACTAGAACAGAACTAGAACAGAACTAGAACAGAACTAGAACAGAACTAGAACAGAACTAGAACAACTAGACAGAACTAGAACAGAACTAGAACAGAACTAGAACAGAACTAGAACAGAACTAGAACAGAACTAGAACAGAACTAGAACAGAACTAGAACAGAACTAGAACAGAACTAGAACAGAACTAGAACAGAACTAGAACAGAACTAGAACAGAACTAGAACAGAACTAGAACAGAACTAGAACAGAACTAGAACAGAACTAGAACAGAACTAGAACAGAACTAGAACAGAACTAGAACAGAACTAGAACAGAACTAGAACAGAACTAGAACAGAACTAGAACAGAACTAGACAGAACTAGAACAGAACTAGACAGAACTAGAACAGAACTAGAACAGAACTAGAACAGAACTAGAACAGAACTAGAACAGAACTAGAACAGAACTAGAACAGAACTAGAACAGAACTAGAACAGAACTAGAACAGAACTAGAACAGAACTAGAACAGAACTAGAACAGAACTAGAACAGAACTAGAACAGAACTAGAACAGAACTAGAACAGAACTAGAACAGAACTAGAACAGAACTAGAACAGAACTAGAACAGAACTAGAACAGAACTAGAACAGAACTAGAACAGAACTAGAACAGAACTAGAACAGAACTAGAACAGAACTAGAACAGAACTAGAACAGAACTAGAACAGAACTAGAACAGAACTAGAACAGAACTAGAACAGAACTAGAACAGAACTAGAACAGAACTAGAACAGAACAGAACTAGAACAGAACTAGAACAGAACTAGAACAGAACTAGAACAGAACTAGAACAGAACTAGAACATAACTAGAACAGAACTAGAACAGAACTAGAACAGAACTAGAACAGAACTAGAACAGAACTAAAACAGAACTAGAACAGAACTAGAACAGAACTAGAACAGAACTAGAACAGAACTAGAACAGAACTAGAACAGAACTAGAACAGAACTAGAACAGAACTAGAACAGAACTAGAACAGAACTAGAACAGAACTAGAACAGAACTAGAACAGAACTAGAACAGAACTAGAACAGAACTAGAACAGAACTAGAACAGAACTAGAACAGAACTAGAACAGAACTAGAACAGAACTAGAACAGAACTAGAACAGAACTAGAACAGAACTAGAACAGAACTAGAACAGAACTAGAACAGAACTAGAACAGAACTAGAACAGAACTAGAACAGAACTAGAACAGAACTAGAACAGAACTAGAACAGAACTAGAACTAGAACAGAACTAGAACAGAACTAGAACAGAACTAGAACAGAACTAGAACAGAACTAGAACAGAACTAGAACAGAACTAGAACAGAACTAGAACAGAACTAGAACAAACTAGAACAGAACTAGAACAGAACTAGAACAGAACTAGAACAGAACTAGAACAGAACTAGAAACAGAACTAGAACAGAACTAGAACAGAACTAGAACAGAACTAGAACAGAACTAGAACAGAACTAGAACAGAACTAGAACAGAACTAGAACAGAACTAGAACAGAACTAGAACAGAACTAGAACAGAACTAGATCAGAACTAGAACAGAACTAGAACAGAACTAGAACAGAACTAGAACAAACTAGAACAGAACTAGAACAGAACTAGAACAGAACTAGAACAGAACTAGAACAGAACTAGAACAGAACTAGAACAGAACTAGAACAGAACTAGAACAGAACTAGAACAGAACTAGAACAGAACAGAACTAGAACAGAACTAGAACAGAACTAGAACAGAACTAGAACAGAACTAGAACAGAACTAGAACAGAACTAGAACAGAACTAGAACAGAACTAGAACAGAACTAGAACAGAACTAGAACAGAACTAGAACAGAACTAGAACAGAGCTAAAACAGAACTAGAAGAAGAACTAGAACAATTCCAGAACAATACTAGAACAGAACTAGAACTGAACTAGAACAATTCCACAACAATACTAGAACAGATCTAGAACAGAAGTTGAACTGAACTAGAACTAAATTAGAACTAAACTTGAACTGATCTTTAACAGAACTAGATTTCTATAAATAAATAGAAAGAGAAAAAATGTAAAAAGGATCAACACTAAAGAAAGTGAAATATATGTAAAAAATTTTATTAAAAAAACTAAATATCTCTGCACATATTTAAATTTTCCTCATTTCCATTAATATTGTTTCATTCGATTTAGTTTGTAATATTTAAATACAACCGTTTGCTCCTGCGGACATATTGACATAAGTAACGACATGACAGCCCACACATACAAGAGTTGTCTGTGCTTAAAAACATATATGTCAGCTATTTGTTTAACATAATCATTTCAACGTCAAATAAAACAATTGCTTTTGGGATGATATGGGAAAAATTATAATAAAATAATCATAAAAGTTAAATAAAATAATCTGTATCCGTATTTTATTGTAGTAAAATAGTAATAAATAAAATTTGTATTTAAAGTAGCAGAAATAACAATTACAGTTCAAAGTTTTAAATCAAGCAAAAATAATCAATAATAATTTATATGCACAAGTATGAAATCAAATACTTAACACTAAATATGTTTGAAATTAATATTCATCATACGTCGTGTGTTACCTAATTACATAGGAATTTTAATAAGACATAACTTCTTAACTACGAAAGATAATTTAACAAGATTTTGCTAAATAATAGATAAAATATGGAGCTTTCAGAAACTTTTGAAAAGTTTTGAAATTTGAAGCGAAAAGGATTAATAAAGCTTCGAAATTTTTGTCTCTTCTAAAATTCATCTTTAAAGTAACTTTGCATTCTTTTAAAAATACCTTAAAGTAAATAAAGAATTTAATGTCCTAGTAACTTTATTTTTATAAATTAAACTTATAATAAATAATATATATTTTAACTTTTAAAATATTACTACTTATACTCTTGCTTAAATCAAACTAAAACAAAAAAATAATAATAATATATTACTTTCCTCTTAACGCACAAACTTATGTAAAAAATAAACCCCGAAATTATATGTCTGTATACCCCAAACATATAACAGCAACAACTGTGAAGGCCGCCTATAAAATATTCATTCTAAAACACAGCCAGAGTCACTTGTTAAAACTTCAGATACATTCACTAACAAACACACACGCAAATATTCAACATTTTAATGGGGCAATAAATAAAAAATACAACAAAAAAGGAAAAATATAAACAGAAACTTAACAAAAATACATTCATTACCAACTTATCATAGTTATATGTTAAGTATGAAAGCATAAAATGTAGTACGTACTAGACATAAAACAAAAAAAAAAAAATATCAACAACTACAACAGATATAAAACAACAAACACTAAAGGGCAAAAATGGACTAGATCAGCTCTTATACAGTTGTAGTTCTTTTTTAGTTCTGTTTTGTTTTATTTGTGTTCTAGTTCTGTTCTAGTTCTGTTTTAGTTCTGTTCTAGTTCTGTTCTAGTTCTGTTCTAGTTCTGTTCTAGTTCTGTTCTAGTTCTGTTCTAGTTCTGTTCT
>NC_060954.1:8567378-8574820 GCF_022045245.1 Lucilia cuprina
TAGACTAGACTATAGACTAGACTATAGACTAGACTATAGACTAGACTATAGACTAGACTATAGACTAGACTGTAGACTAGACTATAGACTAGACTATAGACTAGACTAGTCTATAGACTAGTCTATAGACTAGACTATAGACTACAGACTAGACTATAGACTATACTAATGACTAGACTATAGACTTGACTATAGACTAGACAATAGACCAGACTAGACTAGAATAAACACTAGACTTTACTTCGGACTATAGACAAGACTATTAACGAGATAATCTGTTTTAGTCTTTCATTTACTAAAGTCACAATTTTAATAGGATTTTAACAAATGTCTGATTTCTAATTAAGTTTTTCACATACACAAATTAAGTTTTCAGCTTTGCTGTCAAGCCATTGCAACATTTGTAACTACTTCTTGTTATATAATATACAACAGTTTATATCATTCATTGTTCCATGTGACATTTCCATAGATAATTAACTGTCAAAATCTTGGTTTTTTAAACATAAATCTTAAAAAATATTTACAATTTTGTATTAAAAAAATCCCATATTATTGTTAAATATTTATGCATATCAAGAAATTGAAAACCATAAAATATTATTTAAATATAATATTTATCTAAGAAATAAAATTACAACAAATTACAAACAACAAAGGAAATGAAATAAAAAATAATAAAACATTTATACCAAAAAAAATGGTAAGAAAAAAAAGATAAATACACAAATTGTATCATAAATTTACAAAATATTAAAAAAAATATCCAACTTGACATTTTAGTTTGACACATTGGCTATAGTAGGAGTGTGTGTTGTGTGTGTTTATGACAACAACTCTAAAGGATGACAATACCGTACAAGTATGGTATTGTTAGTTTATAGCAGTATGAGTAGCAAATATATTAGTCACTTATACATATTTGTAGTGGTAAAGTTTAAATAAACTAACTTACAGTTAGTTTATAATTTTGACAGAATAACAAGATATTATTCCAACAAGTTTTAAAATAGTCTGGCTAAGATATAATCACGTTTTTAGTCTGGTCTGTAGTCTTTAGTCACTTTTATTGTGTGGTCGATAGTATGGTTCATAGTCTGATCATTAGTTACGTCTTTAGTGTGGTATCTAGTCAGATCTATAGTCAAGAAGATAGTTCAGATTCTAGGCTAATCTGCTCTATAATCTGGTCTATGGTGTAGTATATAGTTTAGCCTTTAGTCTAGTCTATATTCTAGTCTATAGTCTAGTCTATAGTCTAGTCTATAGTCTAGTCTATAGTCTAGTCTATAGTCTAGTCTATAGTCTAGTCTATAGTCTAGTCTATAGTCTAGTCTATAGTCTAGTCTATAGTCTAGTCTATAGTCTAGTCTATAGTCTAGTCTATAGTCTAGTCTATAGTCTAGTCTATAGTCTAGTCTATAGTCTAGTCTATAGTCTAGTCTATAGTCTAGTCTATAGTCTAGTCTATAGTCTAGTCTATAGTCTAGTCTATAGTCTAGTCTATAGTCTAGTCTATAGTCTAGTCTATAGTCTAGTCTATAGTCTAGTCTATAGTCTAGTCTATAGTCTAGTCTATAGTCTAGTCTATAGTCCCTATAGTCTATAGTCTAGTCTATATCTTAGTCTAAGTCTAGTCTATAGTCTAGTCTATAGTCTAGTCTATAGTCCAGTCTATAGTCTAGTCTATAGGCTATCTATAGTCCATAGCTTGTCTATCTATAGTCTATAGTCTAGTCTATAGTCTATAGTCTAGTCTATAGTCTAGTCTATAGTCTATAGTCTAGTCTATAGTCTATAGTCTAGTCTATAGTCTAGTCTATAGTCTATAGTCTAGTCTATAGTCTAGTCTATAGTCTATAGTCTATAGTCTATAGTCTAGATTCTATAGTCTATAGTCTATAGTCTAGTCTAGTCTAGTCTAGGTCTAGTCTATAGGCTAGTCTATAGTCTAGTCTAGAGTCTAGTCGTTATAGTCTAGTCAATAGTCTAGTCTATAGTCTAGTCTATAGTCAGTCTATAGTCTAGTCTATAGTCTAGTCTATAGTCTAGTCTATAGTCTAGTCTATAGTCTAGTCTATAGTCTAGTCTATAGTCTAGTCTATAGTCTAGTCTATAGTCTAGTCTATAGTCTAGTCTATAGTCTAGTCTATAGTCTAGTCTATAGTCTAGTCTATAGTCTAGTCTAATAGTCTAGTCTATAGTCTAGTCTATAGTCTAGTCTATAGTCGTGTCTATAGTCTAGTCTATAGTCTAGTCTATAGTCTAGTCTATAGTCTAGTCTTAGGCTCAGTCGATAGTCTAGTCTATAGTCTAGTCTATAGTCTAGTCTATAGTCGAGTCTATAGTCTAGTCTATAGTCTAGTCTATAGTTAGTCTATAGTCTAGTCTATAGTCTAGTCTAGAGTCTAGTCTAGTCTAGTCTATAGTCTAGTCTATAGTCTAGTCTATAGTCTAGTCTATAGTCTAGTCTATAGTCTAGTCTATAGTCCTAGTCATAGTCGAGTCTTTAGGTCTAGTCTTAGTCTAGTCTATAGTCTAGTCTATAGTCTAGTCGATAGTCTAGTTTATAGTCTAGCTCTATAGTCTAGTCTAGAGTCTAGTCCTATAGTCTAGTCTAAGTCTTGTCTTTTAGTCTAGTCCTATAGTCTAGTCTGCAGTCTAGTCTATAGTCTAGTCTATAGTCTAGTCTAGAGTCTCCTCTATAGTCTAGTCTATAGTCTAGTCTATAGTCTAGTCTATAGTCTAGTCTATAGTCTAGTCTATAGTCTAGTCTATAGTCTAGTCTATAGTCTAGTCTATAGTCTAGTCTATAGTCTAGTCTATAGTCTAGTCTATAGTCTAGTCTATAGTCTAGTCGATAGTCTAGTCGATAGTCTAGTCTCTAGTCTAGTCTATAGTCTAGTCTATAGTCTAGTCTATAGTCTAGTCTATAGTCTAGTCTATAGTATAGTCTATAGTCTAGTCTATAGTCTAGTCTATAGTCTAGTCTATAGTCTAGTCTATAGTCTAGTCTATAGTCTAGTCTATAGTCTAGTCTATAGTCTAGTCTATAGTCTAGTCTATAGTCTAGTCATATAGTCTATAGTCTAGTCTAGTCTAGAGTCTAGTCTATAGTCTAGTCCTATAGTCTAGTCTATAGACAATAGCTTAGTCCATACTATGATCTATATTCAGGAATATTATCATTATTCTTCTATATAGCTTAATTTTTAGTCTCGGTTGCAGACTGGTTAAATGCGCGACCTACAGTCTGTTCAGTCATTTTTTTCTGTGTCGTTTTTTCAACACTCATGTCCATACTTCACATTTCCTGTGACCTTCACATTAATATATTCAAATTTTAACATATTTTAATTAAATATTTCATCAACTTACGTACCGAAACAAAACAACATAAATATTCTATCCGCCACCCCCCTTTTACAGCAGACAAAAAGTCGATAAGCCAAAATTTGCTGCTGCCATTGATTCATTAAATAAGACACAAAAAAACGAATTTTAAAAGGAAGTTTGCAACGGAAAGAATAAAACACTTTGTTAAATTACATTTACTTACATCTTTACATTCATACAAACACACATATACAGGTAGCAAAAGAAATAAAGGAAAACATAAATGAAATTGGTAAAAGTAATTTTAGTTAAATGTTGTTAAGTTTTTCACATTTCTTTCACCTGTGATATTTTTCAATTTAACATGTAGAAGGAAACGGAAATGACAACACACAAGTAGATAGAGTTACACACATGCCGACACAAACACACACAATGATATTTTTAATACAAGATTCCTGGAAACGTATCATGATACTGTCAACATTAAATGCGGGCTGGTGTGTAGTCTATGCTTAAAAACATAAACGATGGACTACTTAAAAGTAAGGAGTAAAAAGCAGTAAGGGGAAAAAGTCCAACACCTACTCAACCTCAGAACTACAGATGTTGTTTAGCTCTATACAAAAAACATGTACCTACTGTAGTTATTTCACTTTTGTGCTCTTACCAAGTTCAGCATTTATATGAATGGTGTGTAAAATCCTTGAAATCCGTATAGACTTTAACAGGCTGGTAGTATTTTTATGTTATTTAATGTTGTAAGCATGTGATATGTGTAGTGTTTCTGAATGGCAATTTAAACAGGATCCCTTTAGCTGGGACCAGAGCTAAATGGATTAACACAAAAAACTGACCATAAAAAAGAAAAAAATTACGAAAACACCGAAAACTAAAAAAGAAACAAAAATGTCAACGTTTATGTATAAAAAAACATATAAAGACCTGTATAAATATGTATGTTTGTGAAATCACAGCAGGTAATATTTTGTATGTAAAATTATATAAACACTTGTATCAGGGTCCGGAAATTCAAGATTTCTGAAACTGGACTAAATTAGAACATATCCAGATCTGAACAAAAACTGAACTAGAACTGAACTAGAAATGAACTAGAACTAAACTAGAACTGAACTTGAAGAGAGCTAGAACAGAACTAGAACAGAACTAAAAAGAACTAGAACAGAACAGAACAGAACCGAACTAGAACAGAACTAGAACAGAACTAGAACAGAACTAGAACAGAACTAGAACAGAACTAGAACAGAACTAGAACAGAACTAGAACAGAACTAGAACAGAACTAGAACAGAACTAGAACAGAACTAGAACAGAACTAGAACAGAACTAGAACAGAACTAGAACAGAACTAGAACAGAACTAGAACAGAACTAGAACAGAACTAGAACAGAACTAGAACAGAACTAGAACAGAACTAGAACAGAACTAGAACAGAACTAGAACAGAACGAGAACAGAACTAGAACAGAACTAGAACAGAACTAGAACAGAACTAGAACAGAACTAGAACAGAACTAGAACAGAACTAGAACAGAACTAGAACAGAACTAGAACAGAACTAGAACAGAACTAGAACAGAACGAGAACAGAACTAAACAGAACTAAACAGAACTAGAACAGAACTAGAACAGAACTAGAACAGAACTAGAACAGAACTAGAACAGAACTAGAACAGAACTAGAACAGAACTAGAACAGAACTAGAACAGAACTAGAACAGAACTAGAACAGAACTAGAACAGAACTAGAACAGAACTAGAACAGAACTAGAACAGAACTAGAACAGAACTAGAACAGAACTAGAACAGAACTAGAACAGAACTAGAACAGAACTAGAACAGAACTAGAACAGAACTAGAACAGAACTAGAACAGAACAGAACTAGAACAGAACTAGAACAGAACTAGAACAGAACTAGAACAGAACTAGAACAGAACTAGAACAGAACTAGAACAGAACTAGAACAGAACTAGAACAGAACTAGAACAGAACTAGAACAGAACTAGAACAGAACTATAACAGAACTAGAACAGAACTAGAACAGAACTAGAACAGAACTAGAACAGAACTAGAACAGAACTAGAACAGAACTAGAACAGAACTAGAACAGAACTAGAACAGAACTAGAACAGAACTAGAACAGAACTAGAACAGAACTAGAACAGAACTAGAACAGAACTAGAACAGAACTAGAATAGAACTAGAACTGAACTAGAACCGAACTAGAACTGAACTAGAAATGAACTGAACTAAACTGACCTAAAACTGAACGAAAACTGAAATAGAACTGAACTAAACTGAACTAGAACTGAAATAGAACAGAACTAGAACAGAACTAGAACAGAACTAGAACAGAACTAGAACAGAACTAGAACAGAACTAGAAAATAACTAGAATAGAACTAGAACTGAACTAGAACTGAACTAGAACTGAACTAGAACTGAACTAGAACTGAACTAGAACTGAACTAGAACTGAACTAGAACTCAACTAGAACTGAACTAGAACTGAACTAGAACTGAACTAGAACTGAACTAGAACTGAACTAGAACTGAACTAGAACTGAACTAGAACTGAACTAGAACTGAACTAGAACTGAACTAGAACTGAACTAGAACTGAACTAGAACTGAACTAGAACTGAACTAGAACTGAACTAGAATTGAACTAGAACTGAACTAGAACTGATTTAGAACTGAACTAGAACTGAACTAGAACTGAACTAGAATTGAACTAGAACTGAACTAGAACTGATTTAGAACTGAACTAGAAATGAAGCAGAACTGAACCAGAATTGAACAACAACTTAATTACAACTGAACTAACGTCTATTCTTTGGTTTCTTTTGTAGTTTAGTCTATAACATAATAATATTTTTCACCACTATACTGCAGACCTAAAACTTAGTCAGTTAAATATTTCAAACTATTCTTAGTATTCCTCTCAATTTCATCACCATTCCTGAAAAATTTTTAAATCAGTAACCAACACTTTAATCTAATAACATCGACGGCTACTATTCATGTCCCCTTGGCAACGTCCACTTAATATGTCTACAAAAAAATAAATAAATAAAAAAACAAATATCACATACACACAAGCACATCTCTCCATTATTTTACTACATGGCCATTTTGTTTTTTGTGATAAATCTTTGGAATATTTTTTTTCTCTTCTTTTGTCTTTAGACTTGGCCCGATTATGTTTATGTAAAAAAACTCTGAAATATTTCGACTATTTCTTGTTAATACTCAGGTTTTTGGGGTTGCTGTTCGGCAATAAATATCATCGATTATTTACTATAAGTAAGAGGAATATAAATGTGAAATAAAATAATTTATATATAAATAAGAATTTATGCAAGGATGTTCACAGAGAAATATGAAAATGGACAAACATTTTAAGGATTTATTTATGCACTTGTTAAAGATAATATTGAACAATACAGAGGTGAATATATAAAATAAAATAAAATAAAATAAATATAATAAAGATAAACATATATATATTTTATGGGAAAAATATTCTATAAATATAAGAATTTCTATGAAAAAAATTTAATTTATTTTTGATGTTGATGTGTCTGCTGCAGACAATATAAAGAATGATTATATTGAAGATCTAAAAGGTTTATTATGACTAAAGGTTAAGTAAATAAGCCTGAATAAATTTGGCATTGTTTTGGAAATATTTGTTTTAAGTACCGTTTTAGACCTAGTTATACGTAGACAAGACGTATACTTAATATGGAATTTTTATCGATAACACTTATACGTACATTGGGAGATTATTTAAGAATGCTAAGAAATTACATTAAATCAATATTCATTAATTAATTGTATTTAATTCAATTTCAGTCTTTTCTTCAGACTAGACTAAAGACTAATCTATACTAGACTACAAACTAAAATTTGTACTAGACTAGACTATAGACTAGACTATAGGATAGACTAAAGACTAGACTATAGACTAGACTATAGGATAGACTAAAGACTAGACTATAGACTTGACTATAGACTAGACTATAGACTAGACTATAGACTAGACTATAGACTAGACTATAGACTAGACTATAGACTAGACTATAGAC
>NC_060954.1:8574920-8576477 GCF_022045245.1 Lucilia cuprina
CTGTTCTAGTTCTGTTCTAGTTCTGTTCTAGTTCTGTTCTAGTTCTGTTCTAGTTCGGTTCTAGTTCTGTTCTAGTTCTGTTCTAGTTCTGTTCTAGTTCTGTTCTAGCTCTCTTCAAGTTCAGTTCTAGTTTAGTTCTAGTTCATTTCTAGTTCAGTTCTAGTTCAGTTTTTGTTCAGATCTGGATATGTTCTAATTTAGTCCAGTTTCAGAAATCTTGAATTTCCGGACCCTGATACAAGTGTTTATATAATTTTACATACAAAATATTACCTGCTGTGATTTCACAAACATACATATTTATACAGGTCTTTATATGTTTTTTTATACATAAACGTTGACATTTTTGTTTCTTTTTTTAGTTTTCGGTGTTTTCGTAAATTTTTTCTTTTTTATGGTCAGTTTTTTGTGTTAATCCATTTAGCTCTGGTCACCAGCTAAAGGGATCCTGTTAAATTGCCATTCAGAAACACATACACATATCACATGCTTACAACATTAAATAACATAAAAATACTAACAGCCTGTTAAAAGTCTATAAGGATTTCAAGGATTTTACACACCATTCATATAAATGCTGAAATTGGTAAGAGCAAAAAGTGAAATAACTACAGTAGGTACATGTTTTTTTGTATAGAGCTAAACACATATGTAGTTATGAGGTTGAGTAGGTGTTGGACTTTTTCCCCTTACTGCTTTTTACTCCTTAATTTTAAGTAGTCCATCGTTTATGTTTTTAAGCATAGACTACAACAGCCAGCATTTAATGTTGACAGTATCATGATACGTTTACCAGGAATCTTGTATTAAAAATATCATTGTGTGTGTTTGTGTCGGCATGTGTGTAACTATATCTACTTGTGTGTTGTCATTTCCGTTTCCTTTCTACATGTTAAATTGAAAAATATCACAGGTGAAAGAAATGTGAAAAACTTAAAAAAATTTAACTAAATTACTTTTACAAATTTCATTTTATGTTTTCCTTTATTTCTTTTTGCTAACTGTATATGTGTGTTTGTATGAATGTAAAGATGTAAGTAAATGTAATTTAACAAAGTGTTTTATTCATTTCCGTTGCAAACTTCCTTTTAAAATTTCGTTTTTTTGTGTCTTATTTAATGAATCAAATGGCCAGCAGCAAATTTTGGCTTATCGACTTTTTGTCTGCTGTAAAAGAGGGGGTGGAGGATAAGAATATTTATGTTGTTTTGTTTCGGTACGTAAGTTGATGAAATATTTAATTAAAATATGTTAAAATTTGAATATATTAATGTGAAGGTCACAGGAAATGTGAAGTATGGACATGAGTGTTGAAAAAACGACACAGAAAAAAATGACTGAACAGACTGTAGGTCGCGCATTTAACCAGTCTGCAACCGAGACTAAAAATTAAGCTATATAGAAGAATAATGATAATATTCCTGAATATAGATCATAGTATGGACTAAGCTATTGTCTATAGACTAGACTATAGACTAGACTATAGACTAGACTATAGACTAGACTATAGACTAGACTATAGACTAGACTATAGACTAGACTATAGACTAGACTATA
>NC_060954.1:8576577-8580097 GCF_022045245.1 Lucilia cuprina
AACAGAACTAGAACAGAACTAGAACAAAACTAGAACAAAACTAGAACAAAACTAGAACAAAACTAGAACAAAACTAGAACAAAACTAGAACAAAACTAGAACAAAACTTGAACAAAACTAGAACAAAACTAGAACAAAACTAGAACAAAACTAGAACTAAACTAGAACTAAACTAGAACTAAACTGGAACTAAACTAGAAATAAACTAGAACTAAACTAGAACTGAAATAGAACTGAACTAGAACTGAACTAGAAATGAACCAGAATTGAACTAGAAAAGAACTAAAACAGAACTAAAACAGAACTGGAACAGTACTAGAACAGAACTATAACAGAACTATAACAGAACTATAAAAGAACTAGAACTGAACTAAACAGAATAAGAGAACTAAAACATAACTAGGAGAGAACTAGAACAGAACTAAAACTAGAATGAAGCTAGGACTATCCCTAAGACCAAGATAAAGATTGTAAGATAAATATATCAATAATCTTACAAAATAATATCGCCATTTTGAAACCTACATATTTTATAAAGTAATATACAATAAGTACTAAAATTCTCGTAAAAGATATAAGTAAAACAACAATTAACATAAAGGAAGAAGAGTCTACAAAAAAGATAAAACCAAGATATAAAATTATAAATACAAAAAAAAACATATTCAAACATTCATTTTACACTTAAGTTTTCTAACAAATTTCACACATCAATGCTTGCGTTAACATGCACGCATCTTTAAAATTGCCTCAAAAGGATGAAAAAGAAAACTATTAAAAAGTGGAAAGCAAAAATAAAAACCTTAAGATACAACTACCTCGACTTGTATTGAATTTTTAATGACCCAGTTTCGTGTGCAGTTTTATATTTTTTCCTCTTGGTTATGTTGTGAACCTTATTATTGGTTTGTTCTAATTCTTTTGCCTCCAAAGACGACAGGCAAAAAAGAACCATAAGATACATTTACTGAACTGGAGGGTGAAATAGAACGAAGACAAATTTTGACACATTCATATAAAGAAGCTATTCAACATAAAGAATATAGAAAATTGAAATTCTGTATGAAAAAAAAACGATAAAAAAATTTAGTGGGATTAAAAAATTTTACTTTTTTTGGATGGGTAAAGATTGAAAAGTTTTCCCTACTGTAGCGTACCCTCAGCCCTTTTCACAAAACAATACACAGTTCAAGAGACTTAAATATAAACAATTCTAAGGGCAAAAACAAAACTAACAGCAAAAATACTGAAAACGAACCTAACAACAGGCGAGACTTTAGTTTAACAACAACAAAAACTTTTAAGGCTTCCTTAAAGAAAAAATATGACTGGCGTTCTCACTGACTTGACAGTTTTGGTACAAAACAAACAATTTAACCATAAACAAAACAAAAGAAGGGCTAAAAACAAAGAAAACTGTTTACAATACAAAATCAAGAAGATGAAAAACAGAGGCAATGAAGGAAAAACAAACAGAAAAAAAATAAACAAAAAAAGATGAAAATTTGTTTAAAACAATCAACAAGGCTGATTTAGAATGGGTTAGGGTTAAATAAAAAAAACACAACACCATGGTCATGACAGACAGACGTTTTAAACAAACAAAAAAAAACGTACTCAACGACCACAATAATATAAATTTGGCTGTTGCAAATAGTAACAACAAAAAAGTATTAAACAAATTCAAGGAAAAACTTTTTATTGCTGTTACAAAATTGATTGGTGGTAAATAATAATGTGCCTTTTTGTAAGAATTTGACTACAGAAATGGCTGATGTTTAAAAGAAAAGGTCAACTGATTGATTTTTGAGGAAAATGTTTATTTGTATGTATAAGATACGAGAATCTTTCTAGTTCTGATCTAGTTCAGCTTTACATCAGTTCTATTTCAGTTCTAGTTCAGTTCTAGTTCAGTTCTAGTTCAGTTCTAGTTCTGTTCTAGTTCAGTTCTAGTTCTGTTCTAGTTCTGTTCTAGTTCTGTTCTAGTTCTGTTCTAGTTCTGTTCTAGTTCTGTTCTTGTTCTGTTCTAGTTCTGTTCTAGTTCTGTTCTAGTTCTGTTCTAGTTCTGTTCTAGTTCTGTTCTAGTTCTGTTCTTTACACCCTTACTACCTGCTCTGATAAGTCACATTTTAGTTTTTATTTAAATATAATCAAATTAAAACCATTACACAATTAAATTATTCATATAACAAAACATTTGACATTTAACTAAATGCAACAAAAAAATATGTTTAAATAATTCCAATTTATTTAAAACAATATTCCCCTGATACATATTTAATAAACCAAATAAACAATAATAATGAAAAAAAACTCCTTAACCAGATTTTTCTAAACGATTTCACTTGAAATCATTGTTTTTATAATGTCCATGGTGGTTAAATAATATAACCAGTAATTTATAACATTTGCATACAACAAAATATTTTAAATCGAATTAAAATAAAAATTGCCAAATTCTACAAATGTCAATAATAATAACAACGACACAATGAAAAACACCAAAATTCAAACAATATGATTTAATTGAATTAAATATTACACAAATAATAGTTAAATATTCTGTTTTACATAAGTAAATAATGAAAACAGAAACAAGGTAAAATTCTATGCGCTTTGGGTCCTCTTTCCAATATTATTCCAGGGTTTTGGGGACAAAAAAAATTAAACAAAATATTGTTGTAATGAATTTGTGGTTTTTATGGTTACAAAATAAATATTTGCTAAAAATTAAATTGGCAAAAACAAAAACACAAATAAATAAATAACCATTTAAAATGATATTAAGAATTTGTGGACAGTTTATTTAATAAAATTACATTTAAATTCCCTGTTCGAGTTTTTACGTTTTTGTTTTCACTTTTTTCTTGTCAAGAGAAGCCTGCGGTTTTTTTTTGTCACATATTTTTTTTTTTTGGCTAATATGGCCACTCGCCTATCAGTTTGTTTACATTAAGTATACAAGGGTGTATGTTTGTGTGAGAGTAAGAGTTTATTTTCGAACTTCAAAAACAACAAAAAAAATGCAAAGCAAAAACCAAAATGTCACGTAATTTATATGCTTCAATGAACAACAAACAGATTGTTAGCAAAAACAAAAACCAAAATAATGCCCATAAAAATAGTAAATAAATAAATATATAAACAGCTGAAATATACATTTAAAGGACAAAACTGCTAAAAGACCAATCACAAATACTTGATTAATTTGATTTCCTAAAAATATTCACATAGTTATATTTTCTATTTAAACAAAAAATGTATAATAAATACAAATAAATGTAAATATATATTTCTGTTCATGTTGTCATTTACAACATCCTTGGAATTAGCAATGTTCTAGAACAGAACTATAACAGAACTCGAACAGAACTTGAACAGAACTAGAACAGAACTAGAACAGAACTAGAAAAGAACTAGAACAGAACTAGAACAGAACTAGAACAGAAAAGAACTAGAACAGAACTAGAACAGAACTAAAACAGAACTAGAACAGAACTAGAACAGAACTAGAACAGAA
>NC_060954.1:8580197-8589539 GCF_022045245.1 Lucilia cuprina
TTCTGTTCTAGTTCTTTTCTAGTTCTGTTCTAGTTCTGTTCTAGTTCTTTTCTAGTTCTGTTCTAGTTCTGTTCTAGTTCTGTTCTAGTTCTGTTCTAGTTCTGTTCTGGTTCTGCTCTAGTTCTGTTTAAGTTTTTGAGCTGAGTTTTACCTTTTTGATAGTACTTCTCATCTCTAGTTGTAATTCTCAACAATATTATTTTAACAAACAAAACATTACTACTCAAGTGGTAAATAAGTAGTACTTTTAGTAGTTGACTAAAATAGCTGGCTCAATGGCTGGTTGGCTTTTAGTTATTTGTTTGTTATTTTTTTTTTTTATTTTTTGTTTTTCTTTTTAGTAAGTAGCAGTATTTTTTTTTTTTTTTTTTTGTAGTTATAATAATAAAAATATAAGCTAGAGTAGCATTTTGTGGCCATTAAAGTAATAAAGAAAATGAGTCAAGATTACAACAGCAGCCACACAAAAGAAAACATCGAAGCCGGACAATCTAGAAAAAGTAGCAAACATCAACGTTAACTACAAATACAATAAAAATAATAATAATTGTAGCATTTTAGATAGAATATCAGGAATGTTGTTAGGGGAAAGAAGAAGAAAAAGGTATAAAAAACCTTTGGTAATTATACATAACATGCAAATAGATGCTTCAAAAGAAATAAAAATAAAACTCTGAAGAGAATTTTAGCAAAACAGTTTAGTTTTAGTTAGATTTTTTTGTACAGGTTTCTACTGACAATTAAATATTAAATTTGTAAAATATTAAACTTTTTATTTGAACTTATCACTCTAACTTCCGTTCTTTTTTCAGTTCAAAGCAACATTGTTTCGCATTTTGTAGTTTAAATTGACCCATTATAATCATATTTTTCCAGCAGTTAACACCTCCTCAATAAAACCAACTTCACATGTTATCATCGTCATCATTATTTTCACCACATACAACACGTTCACGTATTAAATCATAAATACAGTTAAAAACTTCTACATACTTTGCCCATGTCCATCATGGCCAATAATCTTGTGTAAATGCATTGATGGGAAAAATATCCACGTAAAACAAGTTAGAGTGATGAAGTTTTTATTCAGTTTTTTTTTCATTTTATATTACTTTCGTACAATTTATTTTCCTTTTAGATCATAAAATTGAACACACATTAAAGTAAGTTTAGTTATCAAATATTTATGGAATGGTTAGGACACACAATGCTATTCCTTACCCACAAAATCCAATAAAATGATACAAAGAAAACTTTTTCTATTTACTTTCTTAAAAATAAAGTTTAAATTAAAACATTAAATCAAACTTTTACAATTTTACTTAAGAAAGCTCAGAGGAGACATTGGCTTTTTAAAGAGGAAGAACGAAGTAAATTAGATGAGGATTTTTCTACGATAGATTAGAATTACAGGATTGAAGATTATGCTATAGATTGAAGAATAGAATGAAATATAGATTAAACTATAGACTAGGCTGGAGTATAGACTAAACAATAGACTAGACTATAAAGTGCATTACAAACTATACTGCAGAACAGACTAAAGACAAGACTATAGAGTCGACTATAGACTAGACTATAAACTAGACTGTAGACTAGATTATAGACAAAACTATAGACTAAAATATAGAATAGACCATAGACTAAACAATAGAATAGACTAGAATATAGACTAGACTATAGACTAGACTATAGACTAAACTATAGACTAGACTATAGACTAGACTATAGACTAGACTATAGACTAGACTATACACTAGACTATAGACTAGACTATAGACTAGACTATAGACTAGACTATAGACTAGACTATAGACTAGACTATAGACTAGACTATAGACTAGACTATAGACTAGACTATAGACTAGACTATAGACTAGACTATAGACTAGACTATAGACTAGACTATAGACTAGACTATAGACTAGACTATAGACTAGACTATAGACTAGACTATAGACTAGACTATAGACTAGACTATAGACTAGACTATAGACTAGACTATAGACTAGACTATAGACTAGACTATAGACTAGACTATAGACTAGACTATAGACTAGACTATAGACTAGACTATAGACTAGACTATAGACTAGACTATAGACTAGACTATAGACTAGACTATAGACTAGACTATAGACTAGACTATAGACTAGACTATAGACTAGACTATAGACTAGACTATAGACTAGACTATAGACTAGACTATAGACTAGACTATAGACTAGACTATAGACTAGACTATAGACTAGACTATAGACTAGACTATAGACTAGACTATAGACTAGACTATAGACTAGACTATAGACTAGACTATAGACTAGACTATAGACTAGACTATAGACTAGAGTATAGACTAGATTATAGACTAGACTATAGACTAGACTATAGACTAGACTATAGACTACACTATAGACTAGACTATAGACTAGACTATAGACTAGACTATAGACTAGGCTATAGACTAGACTATAGACTAGACTATAGACTAGACTTTTGACTAGACTATAGACTAGACTATAGACTAGACTATAGACTAGACTATAGACTAGACTATAGACTAGACTATAGACTAGACTATAGACTAGACTATAGACTAGACTATAGACTAGACTATAGACTAGACTATAGACTAGACTATAGACTAGACTATAGACTAGACTAGACTATAGACTAGACTATAGACTAGACTATAGACTAGACTATAGACTAGACTATAGACTAGACTATAGACTAGACTATATACTAGACTATAGACTAGACTATAGACTAGACTATAGACTAGACTATAGACTAGACTATAGGCTATAGACTAGACTATAGACTATAGACTAGACTATAGACTAGACTATAGACTAGACTATAGACTAGACTATAGACTAGACTATAGACTAGACTATAGACTAGACTATAGACTAGACTATAGACTAGACTATAGACTAGACTATAGACTAGACTATAGACTAGACTATAGACTAGACTATAGACTAGACTATAGACTAGACTATAGACTAGACTATAGACTAGACTATAGACTAGACTATAGACTAGACTATAGACTAGACTATAGACTAGACTATAGACTAGACTATAGACTAGACTATAGACTAGACTATAGACTAGACTATAGACTAGACTATAGACTAGACTATAGACTAGACTATAGACTAGACTATAGACTAGACTATAGACTAGACTGTAGACTAGACTATAGACTAGACTATAGACTAGACTATAGACTAGACTATAGACTAGACTATAGACTAGACTATAGACTAGACTTAAGACTAGACTATAGACTAGACTATAGACTAGACTATAGACTAGACTATAGACTAGACTATAGACTAGACTATAGACTAGACTATAGACTAGACTATAGACTAGACTATAGACTATACTATAGACTAGACTATAGACTAGACTATAGACTATACTATAGACTAGACTATAGACTAGACTATAGACTATACTATAGACTAGACTATAGACTAGACTATAGACTAGACTATAGACTAGTCTATAGACTAGACTATAGACTAGACTATAGACTAGTCCATAGACTAGACTATAGACTAGACTATAGACTAGACTATAGACTAGACTATAGACTAGACTATAGACTAGACTATAGACTAGACTATAGACTAGACTATAGACTAGACTATAGACTAGACTATAGACTAGACTATAGACTAGACTATAGACTAGACTATAGACTAGACTATAGACTAGACTACAGACTAGACTACAGACTAGACTATAGACTAGACTATAGACTATAGACTAGACTATAGACTATAGACTAGACTATAGAGTAGACTATAGACTAGACTATAGAGTAGACTATAGACTATAGACTAGACTATAGAGTAGACTATAATCTATCCTATAGTCTATTCAAATTTATAAAACATTTTCTTTAAAAAAATTCTGAAATTTGAAGTTTAGAGCTTCTTTATAATCATGAAAACTCTTTAATCTCTTTTTCTCAATAAACTTCATTTGAATTTATTTATCACCTGATTTAACAAAGAACCTAGAGAGTAAAAAAATCTAGATTTCAATTTAAAAAACCTTTTTCATGTTAAAGCTGACACAAATTATACTATATGAGAGTTTTTTCTTTCTATTCATAGCTTTTTTCTTTAACAAAAGGTAAACTATAAGTAGGTACATGTGACTAGTCTCAGTTCTTTTTCTGCTCATATTCTTTTAAACAATTTAATAGCATGTCTTATAGTCCTTGTCATACCAAACAAAGTTTTTTTTTTACTCATATAGTTATAAAGAACTTACAATGTTAGTAAAAGTTGTTTGTTAAAAGCAGTGATGGGCAATGAATACATATTTTAAAGTATGAAATTAAAGCTAAAGATAGGAAGAGGGTTCGTTAATATTATTGGTGTCTAAATGTTTGCATAATTTGTGAAAATGCCCATGGCTGTTAGATAGTTATACGCATATATCAGAAAAGAGGTAATACACAAATTCAAACACTATGTATAATAGTTTTTATGTCATAAGGCGTATGTCCTTTATATTTCTTTTCTATTATGAAAACAAAACTCTAGTTTGTACTCTTCACATACAGTGGGACTCTTAATTTGTTTTAACTTTTCCATTGAAAAGTTACAACCAAAAACAAATTACTTATGAAATGTTATTATATTCCTTATACCACTGTACAGCTGCCTTTTGTGTAGGCATATCATAAAAATGTCTTGAATTTTCTAAAGGTGTACGTTTTTTATACATGTTTCTTCTTTAACTGCTCACATATTTTTTTTCTTCGTCCTAGTTACTCTTCTCTATAAATAGTGCAGTTGACTTTTACTATATATAATTACAAACACACCTACATACACACATGCAAGTATTTTTGTCTTGTTTTATATATGAATGTATTAGATTATTAAGTTCGTATACGTTTACATATACCTTGTGGTCCTTGTCAAATACTTAAATGATTACACGCTTATGTGGTGTTAAATAGTAAATGTTAGAATGTTAGTAGCATCACCTACATACATACATATGTATGTATATGTGTGCCTGTGTATGTAAAGTGATTGAATTATAGTAGTGGATTTACTACCACTATAACTGCTACAACTACAACTTTTAATTTTAGCAACATGCAAATCCTTATCCTTAGCACTCTTAGGCATTCATAGTGGCATACAATAAAGAATTGCTAGTTAGATGATGTTCTTAAGCCGTAAGTATTGTACACAGTTGGAGGTTGACAATGTTTTCTTTTGAGTTTTTCTCTTATAGTTCATAAGTAATAATTTCATTGAAATTTTGATTATGTTGGTGGATTTTAAATTTTGAAAATTTAATTCAATAGAACAGAAATAAAACATAACTAGAGCAGAACTAAGAAGGAACTAAAACAGAAGTTAAACAAAACATTAATAGAGCTAGAACAGAACTAGAACATAACTAGAACAGAACTAGAACTCGTTTCTGTTTTAGTTCGGTTCTAGTTCTGTTCTAGTTCTGTTCTAGTTCTGTTCTAGTTCTGTTCTAGTTCTGTTCTAGTTCTGTTCTAGTTCTGTTCTAGTTCTGTTCTAGTTCTGTTCTAGTTCTGTTCTAGTTCTGTTCTAGTTCTGTTCTAGTTCTGTTCTAGTTCTGTTCTAGTTCTGTTCTAGTTCTGTTCTAGTTCTGTTCTAGTTCTGTTCTAGTTCTGTTCTAGTTCTGTTCTAGTTCTGTTCTAGTTCTGTTCTAGTTCTGTTCTAGTTCTGTTCTAGTTCTGTTCTAGTTCTGTTCTAGTTCTGTTCTAGTTCTGTTCTAGTTCTGTTCTAGTTCTGTTCTAGTTCTGTTCTAGTTCTGTTCTAGTTCTGTTCTAGTTCTGTTCTAGTTCTGTTCTAGTTCTGTTCTAGTTCTGTTCTAGTTCTGTTCTAGTTCTGTTCTAGTTCTGTTCTAGTTCTGTTCTAGTTCTGTTCTAGTTCTGTTCTAGTTCTGTTCTAGTTCTGTTCTAGTTCTGTTCTAGTTCTAGTTCTCTTCTAGTTCTGTTCTAGTTCTGTTTTAGTTCTGTTCTAGTCCTGTTCTAGTTCTGTTCTAGTTCTGTTCTAGTTCTGTTCTAGTTCTGTTTTAGTTCTGTTCTAGTCCTGTTCTAGTTCTGTTCTAGTTCTGTTCTAGTTCTGTTCTAGTTCTGTTCTAGTTCTGTTTTAGTTCTGTTCTAGTCCTGTTCTAGTTCTGTTCTAGTTCTGTTCTAGTTCTGTTCTAGTTCTGTTCTAGTTCTGTTCTAGTTCTGTTCTAGTTCTGTTCTAGTTCTGTTCTAGTTCTGTTCTAGTTCTGTTCTAGTTCTGTTCTAGTTCTGTTCTAGTTCTGTTCTAGTTCTGTTCTAGTTCTGTTCTAGTTCTGTTCTAGTTCTGTTCTAGTTCTGTTCTGTTCTAGTTCTGTTCTAGTTCTGTTCTAGTTCTGTTCTAGTTCTGTTCTAGTTCTGTTCTAGTTCTGTTCTAGTTCTGTTCTAGTTCTGTTCTAGTTCTGTTCTAGTTCTGTTCTAGTTCTGTTCTAGTTCTGTTCTAGTTCTGTTCTAGTTCTGTTCTAGTTCTGTTCTAGTTCTGTTCTAGTTCTGTTCTAGTTCTGTTCTAGTTCTGTTCTAGTTCTGTTCTAGTTCGTTCTAGTTCTGTTCTAGTTCTGTTCTAGTTCTGTTCTAGTTCTGTTCTAGTTCTGTTCTAGTTTGTTCTAGTTCTGTTCTAGTTCTGTTCTAGTTCTGTTCTAGTTCTGTTCTAGGTCTGTTCTAGTTCTATTCTAGTTCTGTTCTAGTTATTTTCTAGTTCTTTTCTAGTTCTGTTCTAGTTCTGTTCTAGTTCTGTTCTAGTTCTGTTCTAGTTCTGTTCTAGTTCTGTTCTAGTTCTGTTCTAGTTCTGTTCTAGTTCTGTTCTAGTTTCTGTTCTAGTTCTGTTCTAGTTCTGTTCTAGTTCTGTTCTAGTTCTGTTCTAGTTCTGTTCTAGTTCTGTTCTAGTTCTGTTCTAGTTCTGTTCTAGTTCTGTTCTAGTTCTGTTCTAGTTCTGTTCTAGTTCTGTTCTAGTTCTGTTCTAGTTCTGTTCTAGTTCTGTTCTAGTTCTGTTCTAGTTCTGTTCTAGTTCTGTTCTAGTTCTGTTCTAGTTATGTTCTAGTTCTGTTCTAGTTCTGTTCTAGTTATGTTCTAGTTCTGTTCTAGTTATGTTCTAGTTATGTTCTAGTTATGTTCTAGTTCTGTTCTAGTTATGTTCTAGTTCTGTTCTAGTTCTGTTCTAGTTCTGTTCTAGTACTGTTCTAGTTCTGTTCTAGTTCTGTTCTAGTTCTGTTCTAGTTCTGTTCTAGTTCTGTTCTAGTTCTGTTCTAGTTCTGTTCTAGTTCTGTTCTAGTTCTGTTCTAGTTCTGTTCTAGTTCTGTTCTAGTTCTGTTCTAGTTCTGTTCTAGTTCTGTTCTAGTTCTGTTCTAGTTCTGTTCTAGTTCTGTTCTAGTTCTGTTCTAGTTCTGTTCTAGTTCTGTTCTAGTTCTGTTCTAGTTCTGTTCTAGTTCTGTTCTAGTTCTGTTCTAGTTCTGTTTTAGTTCTGTTCTAGTTCTGTTCTAGTTCTGTTCTAGTTCTGTTCTAGTTCAGTTCTAGTTCCGTTCTAGTTCTGTTCCAGTTCTGTTCTAGTTCTAGTTCTGTCCTAGATCTGTTCTAGTTATGTTTTAGTTATGTTCTAGTTCCATTCTAGTTCTGTTCTGGTTCTGTTCTAGGTCTGTTTAACATTACACTATTTATGACTTTCAAATGCTGTTGACATATTGACATTCAGCTTTAGCTTAATATATCTAAGTCTGAAGAAAGCTAAAGATCATTGAGTTTGAACTTTTGTGTTTTCACCTTTACAATAGTAAAGGTGAAAACACTGATCATTTTGAAGATGTGAATTTTGAAATAAGAAACTAATAGGCTTAGTTATGATAAGCGGGTAAAAACCTAAAATCTTTAGGTACAATTTACAACTTGACTAAAAGGCGGAGGTAGATGAGCAAGAATAAAGAAAATTATTAAGCATTTAAGGGAAATTTGTTTATAAAGAGAGTCGGTAATGACTGAGAGTAAAATTCAGTTTAACTGTTTTGTAAACAAAGTGAATTTTTCTTTTTCACCTTAGATAGGTAGATATGAAAAAAGCGGGAAACTAAAAGTATAAAGACAACTACAGATTTTCATTCAATAAAAGTTTCTTACCAAAGCAAATCACTTGATAAATATTACAACATAATGAAATAAACAATATAAGCCATTAGAATTTCTAAGTTTTCATTAAAAACCTTTAGTCATGAGGGAAATTTTTATGCAAATGTCAATAAATTTCACATTCAGTTTCGAAGAGACTTTTACGCTAAACAAACCTTTAAGCGGGAAAATAATTAAAAAAAACTAAAATGGAATAAAAAGTTTTAAAATTATAAAATACATATAAAAGGATATAAAAAAGTTGTACAATTTATATAAAAATGTTATTTTCAAAAAATATAAAAGAAACAACCTAAAATTACCCTTTCTATCAAAAAAAAATAAAAGAAACAAGGATTGAAAAAGAAGAAAATTTGAAATAAATGTGTTGGATTACAGTGGTGAACTAAAAGGATATTGGCTTTGTTAAAAGGATTTTAAAGGTGGTAATTTTTAAGAGATTTACTTTATTTACCATATAAAAATAAAAAATTTTCCACTTTGAGGAAAAAAAATTCAAATGTTACATAATAATCTATTGACTTTTCTACGTCTTGTGAAAAGTGAAAATTCTTGTTCTACTCTTTATGCGTTCTTTCGTGTATTTATTGGTGGCACATTATTGGGTGTGGCATGTCAAAACATGTTGTCAAATGGAAATAAATTTTTTTTAAAATTCTTCAATTTGTTTAAGAAATCATGTCTTACAATTGTTATGAAATTATTTTAGAAGTTATTTGAGTGTTTCAATGGTTTAAAACAGCAAAATTTTTATTAATTTTCTTTAAACTATTAACGTTATTTTTCATTGAAAACAACTTTGTAAATTTTGTGTAACTGCCCCAAAAGTTCGATTTTGAACTGAACGGAACTGGTATACAAATTGAAAAATCGAACTAAAACTGTACAAGAACTAGACTAGAACTGATCTAGAATAGAACTAGAACAGAACTAGAATAGAACTAGAACAGAACTAGAACTGAATAAGAACTGAAATAGAACTAAACTACAACAAGAACTGAAATAGAACTGAACTACAACTGGAACTAAACTAGAACAAAACAGAACTAGAACAGAACTAGAACAGAACTAGAACAGAACTAGAACAGAACTAGAACAGAACTAGAACAGAACTAGAACAGAACTAGAACAGAACT
>NC_060954.1:8589639-8591406 GCF_022045245.1 Lucilia cuprina
ATAGACTAGACTATAGACTAGGCTATAGACTAGACTATAGACTAGACTATAGACTAGACTATAGACTAGACTATAGACTAGACTATAGACTAGACTGTAGACTAGACTGTAGACTAGACTGTAGACTATAGATATAGAACTAGAACTGAACTAGAACTGAACTAGAACTGAACTAGAACTGAACTAGAACTGAACTAGAACTGAACTAGAACTGAACTAGAACTGAACTAGAATTGAACTAGAACTGAACTAGAACTGAACTAGAACTGAACTAGATCTGAACTAGAACTGAACTAGAACTGAACTAGAACTGAACTAGAACTGAACTAGAACTGAACTAGAACTGAACTAGAACTGAACTAGAACTGATCTAGAATTGAGCTAGAACTTAACTACAACTAAACTAAAACTGAATTACAAGTACTGAACTTAAAACTATTAGCCTCCATTTTGCAGAATATTGTTCTTAATATTAAACAGTCTTCCATTACTTTTCCAATTATTTTATGTTTAAATGTGCTCCTGTTTTATGATCCCAACTACCTTGAGTATATATTGAAAACCTTTTTTAACAAACTATAATCTTTGACATTCTTATATATGGCTCATACTTGTTGTACTCAATAACGAAACTACTTAAAGCACTACAGCTCACCATAATAATAGGAAAACTATCCACATGGTTGTTATTGAGGCTTTTTTACGACATTGCAATGTATCCTCCAAAGTATCATCTATCATTATTACGGGTGCATGACGTGAGTATTCCAATTCTTCGGCAGGTGAACGACGACAACAGCACCAAGCACAAGCTGCCAATATGGGCACCAAAGCCAAAATCATAAAAATACTCATGAGAGCTATAAAACCGGATTCCGTTTTGATGGCCTGCACATGATGTGACAAAGGGGAAAATAATAAATTTTTGTTTTTTTTTGTTTAGGAACAAGTAAGTAAATTCTCTTGAGTAATAGATTTTAGTTATTTACTTACATTTGTTGCGAAATTGATTATAGTTAAATTAGAGTGTATTAATTGCCTAACTTGACCTGTAAGCGGAGAAGGAATTATATTATATTTTAGGAAATTTGTATAAATATTTGTTATTGCTTACCTAAGGGTAGTTCATCGGGTGTTATCATACCCAAAAATTGACTGACTAATGTAAAGACATAGGGCCCAGGATTAACATCCATACCTGGTATGTGATATGTAAAAAATGTCCCCGTTGCTGAGTTGCCGGTGCTGGAGGGCAGTGTTTCGTTATTGTATGTCATTGTTATAAATCTGTAAAAGAATAAAAGAAATATATAATGTTGAAGTTTATAGTAAATAGACTATAATGCAAGAGCAACAGTACGTATAATTATTTTAAGTGTATTAAATATCAAGTATACGCTCGAGATCATCTTTGTAAATAATTTTACAACTAAAAACATTAAAATTTTTTGTAAATCTTTTTTTTAATTTAATTTTTTGCAAAAATGTATTTTTTGTTTTGTGAAAAATTAATTTCTGTTCTAGTTCTGATCTAGTTCTGTTCTAGTTCTGCTCTAGTTCTGTTCTAGTTGAGTTCTAGTTGAGTTCTAGTTGAGTTCTAGTTGAGTTCTAGTTCAGTTGTAGTTGAGTTCTAGTTCAGTTCTAGTTCAGTTCTAGTTTAGTTCTAGTTCAGTTCTAGCTCAGTTCTAGTTCAGTTATAGTTCAGTTCTAGTTCAGTTCTAGTTCAGTTCTAGTTCAGTTCTAGTTCAGTTCTAGTTCAGTTCTAGT
>NC_060954.1:8591506-8593148 GCF_022045245.1 Lucilia cuprina
TAGTCTAGTCTATAGTCTAGTCTATAGTCTAGTCTATAGTCTAGTCTATAGTCTAGTCTATAGTCTAGTCTATAGTCTATTCTATAGTCTAGTCTATAGTCAAGTCTAGTCTATAGTCTAGTCTATAGTCTAGTCTATAGTCTAGTCTATATTCTAGTCTATAGTCTAGTCTATAGTCTAGTTTATAGTCTAGTTTATAGTCTAGTCTATAGTCTAGTCTATAGTCTAGTCTAATACACAGTCTAGAATTTTCGTTTAAAATTAATTTTGTTTAATTCTTACACCTGTATTTATTTTCTGTATTTGATTAAAATCTTTTACAGCTTTAGTGATTTATGCATTTTTTATGCCAACAGTCGTTTGGCCACCACCGTTGAAATGACACCCGAAATGATTAAGTCCACCGTTCATGATATGGAAGTATTTCTAAAGGATACACATTTACAAATAAAACATAAACTTGATAATGGTTTTCATGTTTCCGTTGAAAAAGTTGTCAAAGATTTGGAAGGTTTGTATAAATAAAAACCCCCAACACATGCATAATATAGCTTGAAGCCTTTGCAACTTTATAACTTAAAACTTTTATTATAAAGTTGTAGAAGTCAGTGAGTAACTGTGGCTAAAGAAGATAAAGTTTTATGCTTCGTATTGTGTGAAAATGAGCTTTTTTTATTATAGTTTCTTTAATTTTTTTTTATTTTTTAAATTTTATATTTACTCGTAACATGTGCATTTTGTTATTTGACTTTAGATGTGGATGTTTTGTTGGGCGAACCCATTCAAGCGGAAATTTCAGCTCATACTGGCATTGAGTTGGCCTATGATTCTTTGGCAACATTAAGCTTGGGTATGTATGAGAATAAAATAAATATTTATCCTTCAAAATGAGAAATAAAAAAAAAGAAACAGGACACTAAAGAAATGACACTGTACGTATCACTTTGTCCTTGTTTGTGTGCACAAAATGTACAAAACAACATCTTCATTTGTAGTTGTAACATTATTATTGCTAATAAATCAATTATATTATTAAAGACTTTGACCCACTTAACTGGTAAACTGTAGTTACCATTCATTATAAGAAATAAATTCAAAATACAATTTCAAAATAGTTGTAAGTCTTTTTTTAAAAACTATTTCAATAATAATTTATTAGCATTTGGTTTACATCCTCCTTCTTTATTGCTTTCGTTTTCTCGGTAGTGAATGCGGAACTTATCTATCGTGTACTCATGCTGCAGGAGACTGTGGGGCGTGCTTTGAAATTGGCACAGGAGGCTGCTGCTCGCATGGAAGAGCTGCAAATACAATTGTCCGTGTTGCAACGTCAGTGCACGTATCGTGATCGTCCCCTGTGTGATACCTTACGTATAAGGAGTTTTGAGGAGAATGGTATTATTGATGCTTTGAAAACGGTAAGTAACTGCAGAAGGACAACGGATGTTAGCAGTGAAGAAGAGAACAAAATGTAATTGTTTGAAAAATTTGTTTGCTTAAGGACCTGTAGGAAAGTCAAGCTCAGTTTTAGATATAGTTCTGTTCTATTTCTGTTCTAGTTCTGTTCTAGTTCTGTTCTAGTTCTGTTCTAGTTCTGTTCTAGTTCTGTTCTAGTTCTGTTCTAGTTCTGTTCTAGTTCAGT
>NC_060954.1:8593248-8594679 GCF_022045245.1 Lucilia cuprina
TGTTCTAGTTCTGTTCTAGTTCTGTTCTAGTTCTGTTCTAGTTCTGTTCTAGTTCTGTTCTAGTTCTGTTCTAGTTATGTTCTAGTTCTGTTTTAGTTCTGTTCTAGTACTAGTTCTGTTCTAGTTCAGTTTAATTTTTTCTTTGCAATAGTATTGACCCCTATATTTTTGTAACATTTTCCTATTGTCTTCATTTCTCATCACTATAAATCAATCATAATATTTATTTACTAACATTTCACAATTATAAAATTGAATTTCTTGTCTCTGCAACACAATGTTATGATTGCAACAATGTGGTAGGAAAATAAAGAATCAAGAAAAAAAATCTCAAACTAGAAAATCAAACAAAAATCATAAAAAGACAAGAAAATGACAGAACGTTGCTCAACATGCTATTGCAACAAATACTATCTAGTCATAGTACGTGAACGTTTGTGAGTGTGTAAGTGTCGTATAGGTCATGTCATGTTATGACAAGTAGTTGGAAATTAATTTTCTTGTACAAATCAAACAACTTACAATTGCACAAATATTTATGTTTTTAATGTTTTCATAACTGTTTCTTTGCTTTGCTTCATATTTATTTTTCATTTTTTTTCCTTTTATTTTTCTGTTTTACCTTCACCAGTTACAAGAAGATCAAGCAATATTTCGAATGCGTTATTTGGGTGAAATTGAAATGGGTGCAACTGTTAAGAATTTATCATCCGAAGTGGGATTGTCACGTTCAATATTTAGCAATTTTCCTCAACAAGTTAAAACGGATACAGCGTATGAAAGAAATTGTAAGTCATTTATTATCATTTCTATGTTTTTTCTTTTATTTTTTTTAAGAATTTTGTTTTTTCAATCTTTTATTTTCTGTTTCTGTTTCTGGTATTGCCATTTTTCTCTTTTTTATTTTTTTGCTTAATTTTTTTATTTTGTGAGCAAATGTTAGTTACAAACGGACTTGTCAATTTTTCTTGGAAAAGAAATTTATCGAAATGTGTTAGAGTTTTGTTGGTGCATTTGTTTTTCCTGCTTTCAAGTCTTAATACATTTGGATTCAGAGAATTTATTTAAATATGTGAATTTATATTTTTAACAATTTTGACAGCGAAATCAACTGTATATTAGGTGATTTTTGTTTAGTAAAAGAAGAGCAAATTAAACCTCTGCATTAATTAAAAATTTAATAGAACATGACCCCTAACCAAAGCTACAGTCCAGACTTTAGTAAGGTCCTTAGACTAATCTATAGTCTGGTCTTTAAGCTAGATAGATAATCTAATCTATAGTCTAGTCTATAGTCTATAATCACGTCTATATTCTAGTCTATAGTCTAGTCTATAGTCTAGTCTATAGTCAAGTCTATAGTCAAGTCTATAGTCTAGTCTATAGTCTAGCCTATAGTCTAGTCTATAGTCTAGTCTATAGTCTAGTCTA
>NC_060954.1:8594779-8596419 GCF_022045245.1 Lucilia cuprina
TCTAGTTCAGTTCTAGTTCAGTTCTTGTTCAGTTCTAGTTCAGTTCTAGTTCAGTTCTAGTTCAGTTCTAGTTCAGTTCTAGTTCAGTTCTAGTTCAGTTCTAGTTGAATCCTAGTCAAATTCTAAATTTAAGCTAAGAATATGGTCAAAGTGAAAACTATGGTCAAGACTTTATTGAAAAAAGCATGGAAACACCTAAACACTTATAGATATATATGTACTACATACAATCATAGAAATATTTGATTAAGCTACTTATAAATTCTACACATAAATTCAACAACAAATACTGCTTCAACAAAACTAAACTATAACTTCATACTAAAGTAAATAATCCGCTTAACACATAAATACAAACAAGCAAGTAGCGAGATACATTTCGCAACAAGCACTAAGTAGTCATTTATAAACTCAAAATAGTAGATATTTGCAACATACCTTAAAGCTGTTGCCAAGCTAACATTTACAATTGAATGATTCACTCCATCCGGTCGTAAAAGTTCACCAATAATACCCGTTTGCGGTTCGTGTAAATAAACATAACCCGGTTTATCGAATAACTTACCCAGCACGTCGTAGGCATTGTTCTTGTTGTTGTCTTTCCCACCCATATTCCATTTAATATCTGTTGAAATGGACGTTGTAGCAGTTGCCTTCCCACTGCCCCCATCATCATACATCGGTTGACATAGGAATATTTCCGCATTACCACCAATAGCTAGGGAAACGACACCGTACACAGTTATACAAATACTGCTTAAACAGATAATAACAACAGCCACGAAAAGTATTACGCCCGCTTTAATGTTCGCATCACACAGGAAGCAACAGTAGGACATGAGGAGGAATAATAAAATCCAGACAATGACCATGCCAGCCACCCAACCACTTGTCCAGTAAACATTTGACCAGTCCTGTAATTTGACATATTGCGGCTCGACATCAGGCCAAACGTTTTTTAAACGTTCGAGCAGAGCATTTATGGTTACAGTTAACATTTGGGCATTGGCCGTGGTGCGATGACGTATGCTATCCAATTGTTCAAGAGTGTCTACAAATTGAATAGGAGAAAACAAGATTTTCAATTAAATGTTTGGCTAAGTGTTTGCCAAAAGTTTAATATTGGGAAAATGTTAATTGAAGTTGGAAAATTTGCTGTCAAATGATTTGATAAATGTTTAAGTTTTGGTGGATATTGATCGTTTTACAATTTTGGTTTTATTTACAGTTTTGCAATTAGAAAAACGCTTTTTTTCCTTATGTCCATTTGTAAATCCTGGAAAATTAATCAAATTATCTGAATGAAATGATTTTTTTTATGAACGAAGTATACCAACAATAGTTACAATATAAATTATAGAGTAAAGTCGAGTTTATAGACAAGACTACATAAAAGACTTGACTATAAACTAACCCAGGCTGCAGACTAAACTGTAATCTATAGACTAGACTATAGACTAGACTATAGACTAAACTATAGACTAGACTATAGACTAGACTATAGACTGGACTATAGACTAGACTATAGACTGGGCTATAGACTAGACTATAGACTGGACTATAGACTAGACTATAGACTAGACTATAGACTAGACTATAGACTAGACTATAGACTAGACTATAGACTAGACTATAGACTA
>NC_060954.1:8596519-8663507 GCF_022045245.1 Lucilia cuprina
AACTAGAACTGAACTAGAACTGAACTAGAACTAAACTAGAACTGAACTAGAACTGAACTAGAACTGAACTAGAACTGAACTAGAACTGAACTTAAACTGAACTAGAACTGAACTAGAACTGTTGTTCAGTCTAGTGTACTTGTAGTCTAGTCTATAGTTATATTTATGTTTTATTTTGCATAAACAAATCTTACGGCATGGAAATTCCTTTATTCTTTTTTGGTTCTTGTTGCTCGTGGAAAGCGTTAATTCAATAAAACATTGTTGATTTTATTTTACTCCCAAGAATTTCGTACTTCTTCCTCAACGTTTGATTTGGTTGTGGAAGTGTTGTGCATGCCAATTAGTTATCGATACTGTACGTGTTTCCTTTTTTTCGGGTTATATACACACATATATACACACTGTAACTGTTAAATTGAAAACGATACAAAATTGTTAGTTAGTTTGTCCTTCCTCTACCCAAAGGAAAATGGAAAGGATTGCTATTAAATAAAAAGAATTATTTAAATCTTAAAACAAAAATTGGTAATATTTAAAAACACCTTACAAAATTAAGATTGAATTCCTATTTTATTAAGAAAAATGCAGTTGAGTAACATATTCAAACCCTTAAAAAAGTGTCTTAAACTCTTATTACTTGGTCCAGTAAACCCCCTTTTAAACATTCCCAAAAGGCTCTTGTAATACCTTTATTTAAGCATAATTTAACATATTACCTGGTATGTTTATACCCCCCGTTTCCCAACAACTCTAATAACCAACTTTACTAATGTGTCACCATAAAAACTTCTTCTTGATGGTACTACTACGTGTCTTCCTTGCAACTACTTCATACTTCATAACAAACAACTTGTTTCATTATGGGAATGCAAACGTCTGAACTTTTGAACTCAAAAAAAAAACTCTTTTGTAACGAATGACCAACAATTTAAATTCGTCTCTTCGCATATACAAAAACATCATCACCATCGTCTTCATCCTTGTTGTTGTCATCGCAAAAAAAAAATAATAAATAAAAACAAAAACTCTTTAGAGGATGTGAAAAAAATGAAGCATCGTACAATGTCTTTCAATTGGATGCATTCGTTAATACAACAGCTATTTCCGATATAAAACAATTCCCAAAAGTCACTCAGGCCATTGATGCCATCGATGTATCAGAACGTACATTATTGTCGTTGACACAAACAATACAAACCATATTGGAGAATATGTTACAAATGTCATCGTTTAATTTAACCATATACCGTACGACAATAGGAGCACCCACACCCGAAAAAGATTTGGCTACTTTTATTGATCAAATGCAAAGAGTCGCATTGCAGGTAAGACCTTTGATTTAACTAAAAAAGTTTAACAAATATAAGAAACCCGGTCAAAACTGGATATATGGTGATATGCTGTGGCATTATATTTATCAAAAAATCCTGATTTTACTTCGAGTCTACAATCTTGTCTAAAGTCTAATATATAGTCTTTAGTCTAGTCTATAGTCTAGTCCATAGTCTAGTCTATGGTCTAGTCTATAGTGTATTCTATAGTTTAGTCTATAGTCTAGTATATAGTCTAGTCTATAATCTAGTCTATAGTCTAGTCTATAGTCTAGTCGATAATATAGTCTATTGACTAGTCTATAATGTATTCTATAGTATAGTCTATAGTCTAGTCTATAGTCTAGTCTATAGTCTAGTCTATAGTCTAGTCCACAGTCTAGTCTATAGTCCAGTCTATAGTCTAGTCTATAGTCTAGTCTATAGTCTAGTCTATAGTCTAGTCTATAGTCTAGTCTATAGTCTAGTCTATAGTCTAGTCTATAGTCTAGTCTATAGTCTAGTCTATAGTCTAGTCTATAGTCTAGTCTATAGTCTAGTCTGTAGTCTAGTCTATAGTCTAGTCTATAGTCTAGTCTATAGTCTAGTCTATAGTCTAATCTATTACTCTGGACTATTGATTATAAAAAAGTCCTTAAAAAACATTCCAAATATCAAAAATTATTTAAAATATTGATGCACTTAAAAGCAGCCAGACTATGGGATGCTATTGTCTTTGGCTTGTAACAATTTACACTCATGTACACTCTACATACTTATTTTCAGTGACTTCTAATTTTAAGCAGCATTTTTCTTTCTCTAAACCTTTAATTGTCTACCTATCTTTATATTGTAACAACATCTTGCTTTCCAAAAACTTAAAACATTCAATTTTATTTACCTTATTTGATGCAATTCCCCCATTGTTTTTACTTTCATCATTGCCACCTAAACATTGATTGAATTTTACTCTGGTTTTGGTTCTATAGTAAATTTGACAATTTTATTGTCAGTTTACTTAAAAATACACATGTAACTAACTAATTTATTGAAGTTTCTTACAAGTTAAAAACTATTTCTTTAACTACTGTTGGAAAAAAAAATAACCCTTGTCCAGTTTAAGTAGAGCAAACATGGAGAATATGTTTTTAATTC
This sequence comes from Lucilia cuprina, assembly GCF_022045245.1. Classification (NCBI taxonomy): domain Eukaryota; kingdom Metazoa; phylum Arthropoda; class Insecta; order Diptera; family Calliphoridae; genus Lucilia; species Lucilia cuprina. Next base: position 8,598,988 of record NC_060954.1, read on the forward strand.
TAGTCATTGGACGTAGCACAACCATTAAATTCTCACAAAAAAAGATAAGGCAGATGTTGAGATTGTGTACAGACATATGCATATGTGTAATTGGAATTCTAATTCGTAGTTCCTGTTTTCGAAAAAAAAAAATTAGTTGAAGAAAGATAAATTTTGCAGGAATGAAATAACCTCATAGTATAAGGTAACACACATTAGAAGGAGATTCATTGAAATATCATTTTAATTCTTAGTTGTATATTTTGTATATGTGTATGTATGTGTGAGTGTTAATGGTGTTTTAACGCAAAGTCCACTTAAATATGAAATCTTCATACATATAATTTTAAGGTCTATTTTCTGATATATCCTCCAATATGGTTTGAAACATATGGTCTTCAGTATAGAATGCACTATTAACTAAATAATAAATCGGACTACAGTCCAAGCTTTAGTCCAAATAATTGCACTCTATAGACTACTTGAACTAGACTTTATAGTCGATAATATAAACAAGACTATACTTCAGACTACAGTAAAGAATGTAGTTCAAACTATAATTCAGACTATAATCCAAAGCATAGGCTGTAATATAGTCCAGGTAAAACTATAAACTACACTAAAGTTCTCTATAAACCAGATTGTAGTCCGGAATAGAGTTTAAAAATATACTAAACTGTAGACTAGTCTATTGTCTAAAGTTCAAACTGTAAAATGGACTATAGTTCAGACTATTTACTAGACTTTAGTCCAGTCTATATACTAACGTATAGACCTACCTATAGTTCAGACTAGGTACTAGACTTTAGTCCAGTCTATATACTGGAGTATAGACCAGCGTATAGTTCAGACTATAGACTAGGCTATAGTGTATCTATAGACTAGACTATAGCGCATACATTTTATACCGCAGTCTATAGTCTAGTTACACAAGATTCTTCTCTGATGGTCCATGATCTAAAGTTTCTGTCTATAGTCCAAACTAAACTTCAGTCTATAATCCAGACTATACTCCAGTCTATAGATCACGCTATAGTCCATTCTATTTCCAGACTATAGTTTAGTCTATAGATCAAATTAGATTTCAGAATATAGTCCAGTTTAAATTCCAGACTATAGATCAGTCCATAGTTTAGTCTATAGTAACACATGATTCTTCTGTGATGGTCTATGATCTAAAGTTCAAACTGTAAAATATACTATAGTTCAGACTTTTTACTAGACGTTAGTCCAGTCTACATACTAGAGTATAGACCAGCTTATAGTTCAGACTATAGACTAGTCTATAGTCCATACTATAATCTAGTTTAAAGTTGTATTTATAGACAAGACTATAGTGCATACATATAGTCCAGTCTAGAATTCGGGCTATACTCCTGTCTATAGTTAGTCGATAGTCCAAACTATACTTCAGTTTATAATCCAGACTATACGTTAGCCTATAGGTCACGCTATAATCCATTATATGTCCAGACTATAGTTTAGTCTATAGATCAAATTATATTACAGAATATAGTCGAGTTTAAATTTCAGATCAGTCCATAGTTTAGCCTATAGTACCACAAGATTATTCTGTGAATTCCAGACTATAGATCAGTCCATAGTTTTGTCCATAGTAACACAAGATTCTTCTGTGATGGTTTATGATCTAAAGTTCAAATTGTAAAATATACTATAGTTCGGACTATTTACTAGTCTAGACTATAATCCAGTCTAGAATTCGGACTATAGTCCTGTTTACAGTTCATTCTATAGTTCAAGCTATACTTCAGTCTATAATCCAGACTATACTCCAGTCTATAGCTTACGCTATAGTTCATTCTATGTCCAGACTATAGTTTATTCTATAGATCAAATTATATTTCAGAATATAGTCAAGTTTAAATTGCAAACTATAGATCAGTCTATAGTACCAGTCTATAGTACCAGAAGGTCCTTCTAATTTCGATCATCTCGTACATTTCCTCTTTAGATACAAGACGTGGCAACCTCATCACGTATGACTACGCTAGGTAGTCGTTCTAAACGTTTGCAGGCCTCAATACTACAACCTCTTGAACAGTTACAAAATGAAATACTCTACCATTTGACAGCGTTGGAATTGCAGCGAGATCCCTGGGCTAAACAAGTTAATCAGACCTTAAATCATTTACGCAATATACAGGAGTATTTGGAAAAGATGGCTGGAGAGATATGTCAAAATCAAACACGTATTTATACTGAAAGGTTCTTTTAACACAACAAAATCCTGATATTGTTTTTAACCATGGAAAATATAATCGAATTTTATTTTTATTATTCTAGACTGAAAACCTATTTAAGCAACGATAAGGCCACCATGTCTTCTCAACTGGGTGAAACTACGGCCAGATGTCGTCCCTTCTTTGATATATTCGATGCAAATCGCATATTTCTTTGTCGAAATATGATAGATTTCGTTAATGCTTTATGGTTTTTCACTTTTCTTACGCTTCTTCTGTGGTCCATAGCTACGCCGGTGGGTTTAAATCTTATTTCGTTGCATAGGAAAATAAATGGTTTACGCAAAGCTAAGTTACGTGCTGCCGAAAGAGCCACCGAGAGAGGTGATTCATTTAGTCGTGGACGTAGAAGAGATCGTGGTCGTAGTACTTCGCGTGATAGAGAACGTAGTACCAGTAGTACGGGTAGACCCAGACCAACTTTGTTAGTAGTTTTTTTAATTCTTTTAAAAAAGTTAAAATTTCACTATTCAATCTTCCAGACAACGAACTGCCACCGAGGAGACCTTAGATATAGAAAATTTAAACGATGAACCATCACAGCGCTCTCAAATGGGACGCGAAAGAGAACGTGAGCGAGAACGTTCCCGTGAACGAGAGCGTGAACGTGAACGATCTAGAGAGAGGGAACGTGAGAGACAGAGCAGAAGTCGTGAAGTATCACAGGATAAATTAGGAGGACGTAGAGGTGGACAAATGTAAATTATTTTAAAAAAATATTCTCTTTCAAAAATATTAAAATCTATTGAAATATCTTAATTAAGCCGTCGTCAAGGTACCGAAGAAGAAAGTTTAGACTCAGGTCCCAGCCGAGGAACATCCTATGAAAGAGAAGAAAGTCAATCACGTGTTAGAAGTGGTAGCAGTGCCCCTCAAAGACAGTCGAGACCGCAGCAGTCTCAGCCACAGCGTTCAAGATTTCAACAGCCACCACCTTTGTAAGTTCATAATTTTTAGAAGAGAATGGAACCAGATTACAGTCCAGACTACAATCTAGACTATAACTATAAACTAGACTATAGACTAGACTATAGACAAGACTATAGACTAGACTATAGACTAGACTATAGACTAGACTATAGACTAGACTATAGACTAGACTATAGACTAGACTATAGACTAGACTATAGACTAGACTATAGACTAGACTATAGACTAGACTATAGACTAGACTATAGACTAGACTATAGACTAGACTATAGACTAGACTATAGACTAGACTATAGACTAGACTATAGACTAGACTATTGCCTATAGACTATATAGACTAGACTATTATAGGCTATTACACATCGAAGTAATAATTTAAATCTTAATGTTTTCTCCTTTCCAAGACGTCGCCAAGGCACCGAGGAATTTGCCTTAGATGATGATGAAACTTGGCAATCACCTGCGCAAACTAACCGTGAACGTGGTCAACCTCGTCGAGGTGAAGCACAACGTAACAAACGTTCGATAACTCCAGTACTGACAGTGCGACCAGATGCTCAGCCAGCCCAACCAAAACCCCGAACACCTACTCGTCTAAAGAGTCGTGTTTCACTGACCAGTCGTGCAGTAAGAAATATTGTTGAGAATCGTGACGGTCGCAATAGGGGATTGTAAGTTTTAAAGTAGAAAATTTTAAAATTTTATACAAATATTCTTTTCTAAACAGGCAACGCCAGAATACAGAAGATTTTGAATTGGACGATGATGATAACAGTTATGGCACTTCTAGAAGTACATCACAGGCCGTGCAAGCGTAAGTGTAAAATATTATAAGGAAAATTTTGTTATACAATTTTAAAAACAATCTTGACTTTTAGGGCTCGTCGTACACCACCACGTTCGGCACCACCGCCACCACCTCCACCCTCAAACAGGTTCTATCAACGTTTTTAATTTTATTTCAAAATACTTATATAAGTTTGTTTAAAATAAAAAAAAAAAATCAAAGAAAAAATTAAAACCCTCTCAAAACCACCTTTAAGTAATAATTGTACTTCTCTCTAATCATATAAAATGTTGTTTTTCCTTTTTCGTTGCCCCTCATCTTAGATTCAAAGCGAGTAGTGTACGCAGTGTCCGTTGGCATGCCGGTGACGAGGAAATGGTATTCGAAGATTGTGATTCGGCCAATCCCATGTATATGAGTCATGATCTCAACGATTAGAAAAGGAGTAAAATGGAAAAATAATAAAATTTTAAGAGTTTAGCAATGTATTCGTCACTTTTATAATATTTTTGAAAGATGAACGATTTTACCACAAAATTTCGTTTATTGTTTTTGTAATACTCTTTATACTGGACTTTATAATGTATAATTGTTGTTTTTTTTTTTTTAATTTTCATTTTGAGTTTTTATAACCAATAAAAAATCTATTTAATAATTTTAATAAAATATAAGTTAAAAAGTTTTGTCTTGTATTTTTGTATAATTTTAGCATATTTTGTACTTAAAGTTTTAATTAAATTTTTAATTTTAATTTAAAATTATAATATTTTAGTTATTTTATAAAAAAAATCTTACTTTTGTTGGCATTTTCTACTTTTAAAAGTAGTTTGTCGCCAGCCGTTTCAACTGTAATTTTGGTTTAGTGAAACGTCTTTTTTACGAAAATGATAATACAGTGCATTATGACTTTGCTTTATTTGGTAGTAATAACTAGGGTTCTACAGTTGAAGCGAAAAGTCGATTTTTCGACTATTTTCATTTAGTTAAAAGTCGGCTTTTCGACTTTTTGCATTTTATGAAAAGTCGATTTTTCAACCTTTCGACTTTTTTCATTTAAATAAAAGTCAACTTTTACACTTTTCGAAAAAAGTCGACTTTTTTCGACTATTTTCGACTTTTCGACTTTTTTTGACTTTTCGATTTTTTCAACTTTTTGACTATTTTCGACTTCTTTCTACTTTTTTCCGACTATTTTGACTTTTTTCGAGTTTTTCCGACTATTTTTTTACTCTTTTCGAGTTTTTCCGACTATTTTTTGACGTTTTTCGAGTTTTTCCTACTATTTTAGAGTTTTTGACTTTTTTCCACTTTTTTAATATTTTTGACTTGTTTCTACAATTTTCGATTTTTCGACTTTTTGCGACTTTTTTTGACTTTTTACGACTTTTTGACTTTTTTCGACTTTCTCTGACTTTTTTCGACTTTATTCGACTTTTTTCGACTTTTGACTTATCGACTTTCAGACTTTCGGCTTTTTTCGACTTTTATTCACAAAGTCGACTTTTTCACAGACCATAGTCGAGTTATCGACTTTTTTGGAACAAAATAGTCGACTTCGACTTTTCGACAAAAAGTCGATTGTTCGATTATTCGAAAGTCGATGTATAGAACCATAGTTATAACATATGTCGTCAGCCGTTTCAACTGTAATTTTTCTTTAATGAAACAACGTCTCTTTTACGAAAATGATAATACAGTGCATTATGACTTTGCTTTATGTGTTAGTAATAACACATGTTAATTAGTCTATTGTATAGTCTATAGTATGATCAACTTATTTATAATCAAGTCAAAGTTTTTTTTCTACAATTAAATCTATATTTTTTAACAGTTTGTTATTATTTATCAAATTTTATACAAAAACACAAGGTAATGCAGTCGTTATGGTAGACAAATAAATGTTGCCACCTATATCACCAAACAAAAATCAAAGTTAAGAAACTCATAAAATATGTCATTTATAAAAAAAGTAAACGCCATATTTTTTGCTTTTTTGCAAAAAACTATTTATATTTTATACAAATTTTAGAAAAATTCTATTGATTTTTTAATTTTTTTCTAATTTTAATTAATAATTCTAATGTTTACTTCGCCGGTTTATATTTCAAATTAAGACTTTGCCAGTCACTAAATTTTTCAACGCCGTTAAGTTTTTTTTAATGGCTTAGAAATCTGGCCATTTTGCTTGCTTTGTCTTTTTTCTTGTTGATAATATTTTGTTTAAAAGAGAAGAAGGAAAAAGATACGCGAATTAGTTTATGGTTTTAAATTAAATTTACTAAAAAATTATTAGAAAAACAACAACAAATTAGTTTCAATTAAAACTTTAAATAAATTATTTATAAATAAAAAACTAAAGTGCAATTTATAATAACAAAATTTTCAAGAGATATAAACAAAGGAAAAAAGGCAATAACAAAGTGGCAGGAAAACTGCAACATAAAAGAAAAAGTGCAAGAAAGAAATTAAATATTTTTATGCACAATTTACTTTAAAACTTTAATTAAATTAGAAAATAATAAAATTGAAAAGTTAATTATTAAGCAATTTTAAATATTAAATAATAAGGTAAGTTTTTAAAGTATTTTATTTAATTTATAAAATAATGTTAATTAAACAAAGAGAAGTTTCATGGTTTTTCTTTAATACTCTAAAGATGATTAATTTATGTAGGTAAGGTAGGTATATATAATCTTAAATATTATTATTTTATCGGGAATTTTTTTCTGTTTTAAATTTAGTTAATATTTCTAGGGAATTTTTTTTAGTACATATATACATATCTATAAAACATCTTAACATCTTACGCATAAATATATATCTTTCATATAATTAAACATAGTGCATTAATAAAAGATATTAATAAAAAGTGTTTGCTTTTTGCAAAAAACCAAAAAAAAGTTGTGGCAACAATTGCAGTTTTTGTGGTTGTTTGCTTTAATTTATTTTTATAACCCGCCAGTATAAAGCTTTATATTTATTTTGTGTACTGACCTTGATACAAATAATTCAATTATTCCATAATCTATTGCATTACACTTGTGTTTTCTTATATCTAAATTTATATTTCTTTTTAACAAATATTTCCAAGTTCATTCAACTTTCTATTTTTTTCTCGGTTTAAATCTGTGAATAACAAAAAAACACAAATTTTTACTCATCTACCTACCTGTTTACAACAACAACATAACCATTTTTGTTGTTAATTAAATTCGACTGTCAACTGTGTACTAAACTCTCTCGTCTGTCTGTTTGCCTTTGCTCTCTTAGAAGTTTATTATTTGCATGCAAATTGTTTTTGTTTTGTGTTTATTTTCTTTTTGGGCTTTTTTGTTATTATTTCGATTACTTGTTAACACGTTTTTTTTGCATTTTTGTTGTTGTTATTCAAACAGGTTGTTTATAAAAATAAGTTGATGGATTGTGTTGTTAGTGTTATTCAACTATTGGGAATTTGCTTTAGGAATAAACCGAAAATTATGCCTAATTTCATCACAAACTTTTGATTTTTAAACAAGAGTATAGACTAGTCAACAGACGGGACATAAAGTCGAAGTGCCTTACGTGAATAGCTGGCATGTTGCCTTATTTCGCGGTGGTACTTTTTCAGTAACTAAAAGTAAACCACTACTACCCCTCTGTGTATCTTACACGCAGGTTGCAAATTTTGTACCAGGCACTTTGCCGAAGTACTTGAGCTATCTAATCTCTGTACCTAGAGACTTAACCGGTAGACCGAAGTACGACAACAACAAATAAGCCGAGACTCTGTTCTTACTCACGGGGACACATTGCGGTAATACTGATATGAACAGAGTATACTCTGAACATATCTTGGGTTTTAACCACAGCCACTACGTGGAACCTCAACCAACTGACCAGACAGGACATAGTCCTGCGGGCAACTGGCCACCATTAGTACCAGATTATGTGGTTCTCTGGTTAGATCTCTTTTTAATCTATGCAAGGCAATTTATAGTCCTCGCCGAATAGAGGATATTATGGTCATGGTGGGGGGCTAACAGATGGGACAATAGACCAGACTTTGAATAGTATTTTTAGGTTTTAAAGTACTAAATGAATTTTCGACTGTATGCCAAACTATAGACCAGACTATAAACTGACTACATATAAACTAGACTATAAACTAAATTATAGACTAGACTATAGACTAGACTATATACGATATTATAGTTTAGACTAGACTTTAGACTAGTCTATAGACTTTAGACTATAATATAGACCAGACTATAGATTCTATAGTCCTTACTATAAGTAACGAATATGACACTGTTCATATAGTATAGAATCTATACTATAGATTATAGATTGCTCTTAACAAAGACCATAGAGCCTATGGCATAGAGTTTTTATAGCGACATTTTTGTAAGAAAAAAATTATTAAATCTAATAAAAAAAAACAAAAAATATGTAGGTACTCACCTTTTCATTTTACTGTCCGTATTTACAATATTTCCATTTTGCAACACATATACATTTACAAACATAACCTCCAACTCCTTTCCTTTAACATTTTTCATTTTTTTCTTTCAATCAACATTTTTTTTTATCAAAAAAATAGTTTTTTGTCCAAGATCTAGCACTATCCTATTTGATTGATGCCTTTTTCTCACTTAACAAAACGAATGACACGACAAAAAAAAACACACCGATCGACGCTCGGCCTAACAAAATTGCATTGAATGTTTGGCAAATTTTAAAACACATTTTTAAACTAACAACACTTTTTTATAAACACTTTTTCATAACGGTAATTATTAACAATTTTCAACTAAATTGTTTAAATAATAACATTTAAATAACGTTTTAAATTAATTTAAAAAGGACTATTAACACTAAACACCCGAACACTTTAGAAATTTTTAGCAACTAAAGAAGAAGACAAATAGCTAAAAAAACAAGTGGCAATACAAACTGTCATTGTTGTTGTTATTATTGGTACTCCATTTTAAGTGGAAAAATTTATCAACAATAAGAACAGTGTACACTTAATAAGAACAACAACTGCCAAAATTGATGGATGTTTTTTGTTATTGTTTCATTTTATGCCTTTTCTTAATGTTTCTAAAAGTTTTCCGTTGTTTAGGATTACTATTTAAATGAAGCTAAAACGTTAATTAGTTATTAATTACAAAATAATAAAATTGGTAAATTTGTTAAGATAATTATTATAAGACCATCGTTGTTTCTTGGTTTTTGGGGGTCATTCGTAGGCTGCAAAACGCGAAAGAAAGTGTTGTTGGAGTGGGAGTTGTTCTTGTCGTAACAGCTAAAACTATACAATAATCTAATTGGGGAGTTTTACTTCAATGTCCAGGCCTAAAAATTTGGCTATTTCAATTGGATGCGTCCATAAATCCATGGTTAGAGTGATGTAGAGTTGGCTGAGCAGTTGATTATGTGGTGGGTGTTACGAAAGCCCTGACCACATGCAGGACATTCGTTGGGGATGATAGGGTCTATACGTGATTAGTAGGCACTGAGCCTGTTGCTCTATCCCGATCTTAGTTGTTTTTCGCGGCAGGTTTTCTTCCGTGTCTGCTATGGGCGGTGGGCAACGTTCAAGAACGACATTCATGTGGTATCCGGCATCTCTATGAATGTCGTTCAAAGCTGCCGAATACTAGGACTGATCCAGTGCATCCTGCACGTATCTGCATATATTTTCCTCGTTTTCCTTCGTGACATGCCTCCGGGGAGTATCCAACTGTGTGATGTTAAAATTGTTATGACCCCTCGGACATTCGTTGGGGATGACAGGGTCTATACGTGATTAGTAGGCATTGAGCCTGTTGCTCTATCCCGATCTTACTTGTGCCAGAACTACTTTTGTAGATTGTAAACTATAGACTGCAAAAAAAAACTACTCTCTATTGGCTAGCCTAAAATCTGGACTTTGTATGATTAGACGAGTATATAAAGGTTATTTAACGTCGCCACTTTGACTAGCATTCCCCAAAAGAACCCAAAATTATGACTAAGAGAGTTAGCAATATTTTCTCTCGAAAATTACATATATTTCTTACTGACACATATACACACACAAACAAACATTTTACAGATACAGAAGAACAACTGATAGTGTTTACAGATACTTTCTAATCTAATCTATGCACTTAATATAATTGAACCTATAATTAACATTTAATGAATCATTAAATGCACATCTGATTACTAATATCCTAAACAAATAGGAGTTTTCCCCCATATTGCAGAAATAATTTTAAAATAAAGAATTCTAAATTTCCCACTTTAAAATAAATCCAGTTTCTCAATAAAAATCAAAAACAATTAAAACATTGTATGATTTACACAATCAAATATAAAATTAAATTAAAAGTATGTCAATTGACCATAAATAGCATTCAATATCAATGTCTATAAAACTAGAAGCTTAAATTTTGTTAACAACTTTACAATTCGCAGTATTTTATAAATATTTACAGATTTCAGTAATGAATTGTAAGAAAATGTTTAACTGTGTTAAAATTTTGTTAAAAAACTATTCTAAATCTAAACCTTTTTAACTTTTGCAGCTAGATCAGCATGAGTTTTCATAGTCGTAGTTCTAGTGAAGTTGAGAACATATCATTTAGTGATATTATTCTAGTGTTCTTTAAAGATTTTCGAGATTTTGATTTTAATGATGTCATTAATGAAGTACGTCATGTATTTACACCGACGCAATTCGATTGCATAGCAAAACAGGTCAGTAGTATAACTTTAATAAAACTATTTTTTTTTAAATCAAACTCATTTTTTTTCTTACAATTTTATGTTACAGAAAGGTGATGCTCAAATTTTTCAATTAATCTGGGTTTTGAATAACATGCCCGATGTTAAAATATTGAAATTTTTTGATATTATATACAATGACTATAAATGGATAGTGGATAAAATAAAAGCTGAAGTTAATGATCCCAGTGAGAATACTTCAGTTTTTCTGAAGCATTTAAAAGCTTTACAAAGTGAATTTATAAAACATACAAAATATAATGTACATCGTACGAGAAAGGTAAGTTTTTCAATTTCTTTTTACACTTTAGTCGAGTTTATAGTTTGATTTTTGTTCTAGGTTATGTTGGATTCTATAGTCTAGACCATAGTCCAGTATATAGTCCAAACTATAGTCTACTCTATAGTAAAGACTATAGTTTAATCTATAGTCCAGACTATAGTTTAATCTATAGTCCGGACTATAGTTTAATCTATAGTCCAGACTATAGTTTAATCTATAGTCAAGACTATAGTTTAATCTATAGTCCAGACTATAGTTTAATCTATAGTCAAGACTATAGTTTAATCTATAGTCCAGACTATAATTTAATCTATAGTCCAGATAATAGTTTAATCTATAGTCCAGACTATAGTCTACTCTATAGTCCAGACTATAGTCTACTTTATAGACCAGACTATAGTCTACATTATAGTTCAGACTATAGTCTACTCTATAGTCCAGACTATAGTCTACTCTATAGTCCTGACTATAGTCTACTCTATAGTCCAGACTATGGTCTACTCTAGTCCAGACTATAGTCTACTCTAGTCCAGATATAGTCTACTCTAGTCCAGACTATAGTCTACGCTATAGTCCAGAATATAGTCTATAGTCTATTCTATAGTCCAAACTATAATTTACTCTATACTGCAGACTATAGTCTACTCTATAGTCCAGACTATAGTCTACTCTATAGTCCAGACTATAGTTTAATCTATAGTCCAAACTGTAGTCTACTCTATAGTCCAGACTATAGTCTACTCTATAGTCCAGACTATAGTTTAATCTATAGTCCAGACTATAGTTTAATCTATAGTCCAGACTATAGACCAAACTATAGTCCAGACTATAGTCTACGCTATAGTCCAGACTATAGTCTACTCTATAGTCCAGAATATAGTTTACTCTATAGTCCAGACTATAGTTTACTTTATAGTCCAGACTACAGTTTACTCTATAGTCCAGACTACAGTTTACTCTATAGTCCAGTCTATAGTCTAGTCTATAGACTAAAGTCTACGCTATAGTCCAGACTATTCTCTACTATATAGTCCAAACTATAGTCCAGATTATAGTCTACTCTATTGTCCAGAGTATTGTTTAGACCGTAGTTTATAACTCATTTTTTTTTTATTTTCCAGTTCTTAGAGTTACGCTCCAAATTACGCAGTCTCAATCCTAAAATAGGTCCCTGTAGCGTTGTACTTTTGGGCGGTTTGGGTAGTGGCAAAAAATGGCTATCATTAGATGTTTGTTCTGATTATAGTGTAATGAAAAGTATGAATTTCAAAATATATTGGATAGATTGTTACAATTGTACCTCACAGCTAGAAGATTACAAGGCCTTGAAGGTACTCATGATTAAAATAAATCCACAACATCAATTCGATGATACTTACTCTACTGAAAACTTTCTACGATTAAAAGAGCAAATAAAACTTCAAATGAAATCAAAAGATGGACGTAATGATTGTCTTTTAGTTTTGGCCAATGTACAGAATATCAAATGTCAAGAGGCCTTCAATTTGGGCTGTAAACGTTTGATTATAACGCGTAATAAGAAAGTTAGCGATTCACTGCCGCCCAAACTCAATGAACATATAAAACTTGATCAGGGTTTTACACTAATGGAATTCTATCTACTGCTTGATAAGTATTTACAATATGATTGGCGCAAAGACAGTATTGGTATGGCTAATGATATCTATCATTTGAGTCATGGTGATCCGTATTTGCTGAGTATAATAGCGAGAAATATAGGTGAAAAGAAATCGAACTGGAATGAATGGACAAATAACATCAATAAATTGCAGTGAGTTTTATGAAGTTAAGTTTTTGTGTTTCTAATAATAGCTTTTAATTAATTGCTTTTTTTTGCAGAATACCCGATGCCAAATTTCAACGTGACATTGAGAAGTCTTTGGAGATTATGAATCAAAGAGAATTGGAATTGTATGCTACATTTGCTGTCTTTCCTTATTGTGCTCAAATACCAGTAGCGGTAAGTTTAAAAAAGCTTATATAGTTAGAATCTTATGTAAGACTGAATAAATATTTTACCGCAAAAAAAGCTTTATTTTGTAATATAAACTTTATAAAAGCCTTTTTTAATATGAAGCTACAGCAAGCTTTAAGAAGTTTTTTCATAAAAAGCTTTAGGAAACTTTTTACGCAGCTTGTTTTCGTAAAAAGTTTTAAGAAGCTTTTTCATAAAAAGTCATAAGAAGTTTTTTCATAAAAAGTTCTAGAGAGCTTTTTCATAAAAAGGTTTAGGGATTTTTTCATATAAAGCTACAAAAAGTTTTTTCATAAAATGCTTTAAGAAGCTTTTTCATAAAAAGCTTTAAGAAGCTTTTTCAAAAAAACGTTAAGAATCTTTTTCAAAAAAGCTTTAAGAAGCTTTTTCAAAAAAAACTTTATGAAGTTTTTTCATAAAAAGCTTTTTTATATATATAAAGCTTTAGGGAGATTATTTATAAAAAGCGTTAAGAAGTTTTTTTAAAAAGCTTTAAGAAGATTTTTCAAAAAAGCTTCTTTAATATTTTTATAAAAAGCTTTATGAAGCTTTTTTTATGTGTAGTTCTGTTTTTTCACTAAAAAGCTTTTAGGAATAAAGCGAAAAAAATTGAAATCCAACGTAAAATATTTAAAATAAGTTTTAAAAGCTTTTCTTAAAAAAGTTCACAGCTAAAAATCTATTTCCATATAAAAAAGCTTAAAAGTCTTGTTACATGAAAAACGTTTGAATTAAAAAACTTTTATCGCAAAATAATTTTTTTGAAAAAGCTTAAAGTGATTTTTATTGGAAAAATTTAAAAAGCTTTTTATTGAACAATCTGAAAAAGATTTTATTAAAAACGCTTTTTTTGAAAAAGTTTAAAATGTTTTTTTTTAAGCTTACAAAGCTTTTTATTGAAAAAGCTTAAAAAGCTTTTTTATTGAAAAAGCTTAAAAAGCTTTTTTTTATTGAAAAAGCTTAAAAAGCTTTTTTATTGAAAAAGCTTTTTTGTTGAAAAAGCTTTAAAAGCTTTTTTATTGAAAAAGCTTTAAAAGCTTTTTTATTGAAAAAGCTTTAAAAGCTTTTTTTATTGAAAAGCTTAAAAAGCGTTTTTATTGAAAAAGCTTAAAAAGCTTTTTTATTGAAAAAGCTTAAAAAGCTTTTTTATTGAAAAAGCTTAAAAAGCTTTTTTATTGAAAAAGCTTAAAAAGCTTTTTTATTAAAAAAGCTTAAAAAGCTTTTTTATTGAAAAAGCTTAAAAAGCTTTTTTATTGAAAAAGCTTAAAAAGCTTTTTTATTGAGAAAGCTTTTTATTGAAAAAGCTTTTTATTGAAAACTTTTCTATTTTCACAATAAAAAAAACTTAAAAAGCTTTTTATTGAAAACGTTTTTTATTGAGAAAGCTTTTTATTGAGAAAGTTATAAAAGCTTTTAAACAACGATTAAAACTTTTTTTCACAAAAAAAAAACTTAAAAAAGCTTTTTTTAAAAAGTTTTCTTTTTGCCAAAAATCTTAAAAAAACGCTTTTTATTAAAAAAAATTAAAATTATACTTTTCTCTGCTTTTCAGTTACTAGCTCACTTATGGAATAAAAAACCATACGAAGCTGAGGATATTGTTAATAAATTTGATGCCAATTCATTTGTACAAAAACAAATACTCGAAGACAATGACACCATAGTATGCACTGTTAAGGTTGTCTACAGTTCTTATATAAAAAATTGCAATAAAATGCAACAACTTATTAATATCCAGGAATTGCATAGAAAAATTATTGAATACTATAAGTAAGTAGAAATAATTAAGAATTGAAAATCAATATAAAACATTTTTAAATTCTTTCTTTTGTCACAGAGTTGAAGAATGCTTAAGAGAACGCAAAGATGTAGATTTGGATTTCAATACACACGATGGTTACGTCTTACGTTGGATTGGCTATCATTTGTTTGGCGGCAACTATAAACGTTTGCTATCTAAGCTTTATAAGGATTTTGGTTTTTTGGGGCAAAAAATGCGTGCAGTTGGCCTGAATAACACTATCGCCGATTTGCGTAATTATGACAGTGAAATATCACTGGGTGAGCGAAAGTATTCTTTTAAGAAAATGAAAGCTTTTCTCGCCAAAATGGAAGAGAAAATTATGCATTTTCCCGACTGTTGTCTATTGCAATATGCTTTGCTGTCGGAAGATTTTATTTGTGAAAATGCTTTACAGCAAATAGAACAATTTCCGCGTCGCTTGTGGTTTTCGGAAAGAGGTCAATATCAACAATGGCGTTTTATCTGCAGTCTACCTCAGTCGGCGCGTTTAGTGCGTATTTTAGATGAGGACTTATGCCTGGTGGTCTTGACCAATAATAACACTTTATTGGTGGACTTGTCGTTGGATTCTAGATGCAGTTATCTGCTGCTTATGTGTGGTGTTAATATCACTGATATACATATTTTCGATAATAAGACCCATGTTTTAACTTTGGATCTTTACGGTAGTCTAAAACTGTGGGATATTTCGTTGGAAAAGAGACGCCTTATAAATCAAAGACAACATGCGGTGGGCAATATGAATGCCAACATAGTGTCGTGTACTGCCAATCTCTTGTGTCCTAAACAAAATATCAATGAGCTTATTAATTCCTGGGCCCGCATACAGACATTTTATTTTGATATACCCAGTATTGGCATGCCTGGTACTCTACTGGTCGCTTTAAAGGGTGGCTTGCTTAAGTTTTTCGATTGGGATCCCAATACAAAAGAATTTAAATTGAATTCTTATAAAATCTCCCACCAAACGTATATTGAGAAAATTCATAGCATAAGTCAAATAAAAACTCACTACATGATCATCTATTACACCGAAAATGGTAATATGGATGCTACCTTCTTAAAGCTGCGCAATACTGAACAGGAAATGAAAAAATTCCAATGGCCAAAGAATGCTAAGTTAGTATATCATAAAGTGTGTGATAATGTTGTACTACTAGTATTCAATCATATGGTAGTACGTCTTTCTCTTACCTTACAACCTTTCGATGGAGATCTCGAAGTACTTTACGATAGTCCTGAAAATGTCATCAATTGTGGTAAATTATTGTTGGACAACAAATACCTAATGCTGGGCACCACTCGTGGTCTCATCATTTTCGATATTGTCAACGGTAATGAAACTTTACAGAGCAGTGTTAGTGAAAATATTATCTCTTTGGATAATTATGATCTGGATGATGAGGAATTTAAATCCATGATTGTTTGCGGTTGTAGTAATAAAAATATTGCCTATATTTATGGTCTGCGTTTGGCCCACGATCAGACATTGGCTTGGGAGCATAGTTTATTTCGTCAAAGCGAAGAATTGGCTCACTTAGAGCAGCTGAAGAATACTAGATTTGTGGGTCAGAAATTGTTCGATGTATGTGAGGAGGATGACACTTTGTATGCGGTCGATTCGAAAAATAGGGTGAGTTCAGTGTTATTCAAGTTTAGCTTTACTTAAAGATCACTTCCAAATAATATCAAAATCACTTCTAAATCAATTCATGATAACTTCAGTTCTAGTTCTAATTCACTTCTAGTTCAGTTCTAGTTGAGATCTAATTCAGTTCTAGTTCAGTTCTTGTACAGTTTTAGTTCAGTTCTACTTTTCTAGTTCAATTCTAGTTCAGGTCTGTACAGTTCTAGTTCAGTTCTGGTTCAGTTCTAGCTTAGTTCTAGTTTAGCTCTAGTTCAGTTCTAGTTCAGTTCTAGTTCAGTTCTAGTTCAGTTTCAGTTCAGTTCTAGTTCAGTTCTAGTTCAGTTCTAGTTCAGTTCTAGTTCTAGTTCAGTTCTGGTTCAGTTCTAGCTTAGTTCTAGTTCAATTCTAGTTCAGTTCTAGTTTAGTTTTAGTTCAGTTTTAGTTCAGTTCTAGTTCAGTTCTAGTTCAGTTCTAGTTCAGTTCTAGTTCAGTTCTGGTTCAGTTCTAGTTCAGTTCTAGTTCAGTTCTAGTTCAGTTCAGTTCTAGTTCAGTTCTAGTTCAGTTCTAGTTCAGTTCTAGTTCAGTTCTAGTTCAGTTCTAGTTCAGTTCTAGTTCATTTCTAGTTCAGTTCTAGTTCAGTTTTAGCTCAGTTCTAGTTCAATTCTAGTTCAGTTCTATTTCAGTTCTAATTCAGTTCTAGTTCAGTTCTAGTTTAGTTTTGTACAGTTCTAGTTCAAGTTCAGTTCAAGTTCAGTTCTAGTTCAGTTCTAGTTCATTTCTAGTTCAGTTCTAGTTTAGCTCTAGTTCCTTTCTAGTCCCAGTTTTTACTAATTTTATTTCATTTTAGATACATCAAATCTGTCGTGCCGAAACGAAAAATTGGTCCATAATACCATCATTAGATGTGCAACAAAATGTTATTGGCATTCACTGTTTTAAGAATTCCGTTATTGTGTCATATGAAAATGGTGATATTTATAATCTCCAAGAAAAACGTTTGATCATAAGGGCCAATGAAATCATAGACAAAGAATTCATACTAAAAACTGTAGATAACAGTTTATTGGTGACTTCGTCGGCTCTAGAAATGACCTATGTTAAACATATAAAAGAAAACGAGAACGAAAATAAAATTACAACTTTTAGATTTTTAACAAAATATTGTTATATGATAATGGGAAAATTTTTTTTAATTGTTAACAATTTTGGTGCTTCACTGGTAAGTTTGAATGGACATTCGAATTGGTACATCATCCATACATGATAATATATTATTTGCTTTTTATATTTTTAGTTTTTTGACTGTGAAAATAATTTCTCTTATACCTTTGGCATTCCTGCTTACTCGCTGTTGACCGCTTGCGATTTAAAGGATAATGTGCTATTTTTGGGCTTTTCCAGTTATGAGGTCCATGTAAGTATTATTGTTTTTGGTTTTAATATCAATTGTTTTTTATATTTTTCTTCTTTGGTTTTATTTATTATTTCTTTAAATTTATTATCAATTTTTTTTGTATCCTACAGTTTCTTTTTCTTTAATATTCTTTTTTAAATTGGTTTAGTAATATTGCGCTAAGGTAAACAAATTTTTTTAATTTTTACCACATTTTGGTGTAATACTCACTTGATCAATTTATTAGATTGCACTTGCTTTACACATGTAACTACTCCTACTACCACACTAGCACTGTTAGAAAGAAAATGTCAACTGATGCTTTTTTCGTAAAATAACTACTCAATTACTAGAACAATTTCATTTAGTAATGAAATTCTATTAATTAATGACGCACTATTTAAATGCGAGATGAGCAATCAAAGAGAACAAAACAGTTAAGTTCGAGTTTAGTTTTACTTGTAGTTCGGTTCCAGTTCAGTTCTGCTGTAGTTCAGCTGTAATTAGTTGTAGTTCGCATCTAGTTTAGTTCTAGTTCAGTTCTATTTCAGTTTTACCTCAGTTCTAGTTCAGTTTCAGTTCAGTTCTAGTTCAGTTCTATTTCAGTTCTAGTTCAGTTATATTTCAGTTGTAGTTGTGTTCCTATTCTGTTCTAGTTCAGTTCTGGTTCATTTGTATTTCAGTTGTAGATGCGTTCCAGTTCTGTTCTACTTCAGTTTTAGTTCAGTTCTGGTTAAGCTCTAGTTCAGTACTGGTATAGTTCTAGTTCAGTTCTAGTACAGTTTTAGTTCACTTCTAATTAAGTTCTATTTCAGTTCTAGTTCAATTCTAGTTCACTTCAAGTTCAGTTGTAATTCAGTTCTAGTGCAGTTTTAGTTCAGATCTAGTTCAGTTCTAGTTCAGTTCTAATTCAGTTCTAGTTGAGTTTTAGTTCATTTCTAGTTCAGATCTAGTTCAGATCTAGTTCAGTTCTAATTCAGTTCTAGTTGAATTCTAGTCGAAGTTCAGTTCTATTTCAGTTCTGGTATAGTTCTTGTTCAGTTCTAGTTTAGTTCTAGTTCAGTTCTAGTACAGTTTTAGTTCACTTCTAGTTAAGTTCTATTTCAGTTCTAGTTCAATTCTTGTTCAATCCTAGTCCAGTTCTAGTTCATTTCCAGTTTAGTTAAAGTTCAGTTCTAGTTCAGTTTACTTCAGTTTTAGTTCAGTTTTAGATCAATTCGAGTTTAGTTCTATTTCAGTTCTAGTTCAGTTCTATTTCAGTTCTAGTTCAGTTCTAGTTCAGTTCTAGTTCAGTTCTAGTTCAGTTGTAGTTCAGTTCTAGTTCAGTTCTAGTTCAGTTCTAGTTCAGTTCTAGTTCAGTTCTAGTTCAGTTCTAGTTCAGTTCTAGTTCAGTTCTAGTTCAGTTCTAGTTCAGTTCTAGTTCAGTTCTAGTTCAGTTCTAGTTCAGTTCTAGTTCAGTTCTAGTTCAGTTCTAGTTCAGTTCTAGTTCAGTTCTAGTTCAGTTCTAGTTCAGTTCTAGTTCAGTTCTAGTTCAGTTCTAGTTCAGTTTTAGTTCAGTTCTAGTTCAGTTCTAGTTCAGTTCTAGTTAATTTCTAATTTTAGTTCAGTTCTAGTTCAGTTTTAGTTCAGTTGTAGTTCAGTTCTAGTTCATTTCTAATTCAGTTCTAGTGCAGTTCTAGTTCAGTTCTAGTTCAGTTCTAGTTCAGTTCTAGTTCAGTTCTAGTTCAGTTCTAGTTCAGTTCTAGTTCAGTTCTAGTTCAGTTCTAGTTCAGTTCTAGTTCAGTTCTAGTTCAGTTCTAGTTCAGTTCTAGTTCAGTTCTAGTTCAGTTCTAGTTCAGTTCTAGTTCAGTTCTGGTTTAGTTCCAATTCTTTTGTTGTTGTAGTTCTGTCACAGTTCTAGTGCAAGTCAAGTTCTTTTGGAGTTGTAGTTCTGTCCCAGTTTTAATTCAGATCTTGATCAATCCTAGTTCAGTTCTGTTACAGTTTTACTTTAGTTAGAGTTCATTTGTAGTTCAGTTCTAATTATATTATATTCTTAACAGCTAAAACTTTTGTTTTTAATAAATATTTCATTATTAAATTCCAAGCAATTCAATTTTATTTTTTATATTTCGTCCTCTTTATAGATTTACAGTTTGGATAAGGATGCTGGGGGCTCTATACGATGCCATAAACGCGCTGAAATACCCCCACTTAAAGATGTGCAAATAACCTGCCTTACCGCCTCCGATAATGCAAAACTTTTGGCTATTGGACTCGATACAACAACGTCTAATGGTTTTCGTTCATGTGGTGACATCGAGTTATTTAAACTCAACGATGACTACAAGCCTCAGTTAATATTCTGTCTCAAATCCCATGTTAGACCCATAAATGATCTGAAGTTTTCACCTCAAAACGAGGTGTTAGTCAGTGTGGCAGAACAGATTTGCTTTTGGAATATCAACTATGTGCTTAATAATCCCTTGGATGTGGGCAGCAAAAAACGACACAGTTCACGTTTTACTTCACAGAAAAGTGCCGAAGAAGTGGATTTTAAGGGAGCGGTTGAGGGTCAACAGCAAAGACGGGATCGTTTTTTGAATATACAACAAAAATTTCTTGCCTCATTGGATTCATCAAGTCATAAACTAGGTCTTAGTTCTAACATTAGTCATACTAATAGTATGGAACAATCGGTTTATTCGGATGATCTTAACGATGATAGTGTCTTTAGTAATAGCATAGATAAGATAGATGAGGGCAGCTGGTCTTATTTAATGGGACCCAGTGACAAACCTGAGCTGCTATCTTGCCTTAAGCTGGATGGCAATGAGGCCAAACAAATTTTTGTCAATAAAAATTTTACGCAATTCTTTACCATCGATAACGAGGGAGTCTACTACAATTTGCAGCGTATTAGGCCTTCTAATCCAGTGCCGCCAGAAGAAGAAGTTGATATGACCGATTCTACATCGTCCTCCATAAATTTGGATTATTTAGATGTACACCGTTTATCCGTGGCCTCATCTACTATGTCGGGCACAGATGTTGTTGATACTGCCAATAATACATGACTATTAAACACACGTACTTACTTTCTAAATGCTCATCATCTAACATCTCTTAAGCATTTTTTAACATCTTTCATAATTTTATCTTGTTATTTTTATTTAGTCATGTATTTATGCATTTTTGATAATGTGATATTTTCATAATGATGAAACACATTCATATGAAGAAGTTTGAGAAAACTTCGTTAATGCAATTTATATTCGAAAGAAATTTATGTTTTCAAAACACTTTTTTTTTGTATTAGAACTGATTAAGTTTAAAATTATTTTTTTTTTATAATTATGTTTTATATCTATAAATATTCTCCACCTGCCTATCTTATTATTACTATATATTAATAATTCTATATGTTTTGTATTTTGTACATCAATAATGTATTAACAAAATAGTTTTTCTCTTTATATTTACACAGATTTAATTAAAGTAAAATATATATTTTTTATATATTTAAAACATAAATGGGGTTTAATTCATATAAATCTAGTTGAGTTCATGTTAGATTCCAAAAAACATTTCCAATTCAGTTTTAGTTCTCATGAGTAGCACTGATATTTATATATTGTTCAGTTCTTGTTCAGTTCTACTTCAGGTCTAGTTCAGTTCTAGTTCAGTTATAGTTCAGTTCTAGTTCAGTTTTAGTTCAGTTCCAGTTCAGTTCTAATTTAGTTCTAGTTCAGTTCTAGTTCAGTTCTAGTTCAGTTCTAGTTCAGTTCTAGCTCAGTTCTAGTTCAGTTCTAGTTCAGTTCTAGTTCAGTTCTAGTTCAGTTCTAGTTCAGTTCTAGTTCAGTTCTAGTTCAGTTCTAGTTCAGTTCTACTTCAGTTATAGTTCAGTTCTAGTTCAGTTCTAGTTCAGTTCTAGTTCAGTTCAGTTCTAATTTAGTTCTAGTTCAGTTCTAGTTCAGTTCTAGTTCAGTTCTAGTTCAGTTCTAATTCAGTTCTAGTTCAGTTCTAGTTCAGTTCTAGTTGAGTTTTAGTTCAACTTTAGTTCAGTTCTAGTTTAGTTCTAGTTCAGTTTTAATTCGGTTCTAGTTCTGGTCTAGTCCAGTTTTAGTTAAGTTCTAGTTCAGATCCAGTTCTGTCTAGTTCAGTTCTAGTTCTGGTCTAGTACAGTTCTAATTTAGTTCTAGTTAAGTTTATTTCCAGTTCAGTTCTAGTTTAGTTCTAGTTAAGTTCTAGTTCAGTTCTAATTCTATTCTAGTTAAGTTCTAGTTCAGTTCCAGTTCAGTTCCAGTTCAGTTCCAGTTCAGTTCTAGTTAAGTTCTAGTTTTGTTCTAGTACAGTTCTAGTTCAGTTCTAGAAGAGTTGTAGTTGAGATCTATTTAAGTTCTTGTTCAGTTTTAGTTCTAGCTCAGTTCTAGTTTAATTCTAGTTCAGTTTAAGTTCAGTTCTATTTCAGTTCTAATTCAATTTTAGTTCAGTTCCAGTTCAGTTCTATTTCAGTTCTAGGTTAGTTCTAGTTCAGTCCTAGTTCAGTTCTACTTCAGTCCTAATTCAGTTCTAGTTCAGTTCTACTTCAGTCCTAGTTCAGTTCTAGAAGAGTTGTAGTTAAGATCTATTTAAGTTCTTGATCAGTTGTAGTTAAGATCTATTTAAGTTCTTGTTCAGTTGTAGTTCAGTTCTAGTTTAATTCTATTTCAGTTCTAATTCAATTTTAGTTCAGTTCCAGTTCAGTTCTATTTCAGTTCTAGGTTAGTTCTAGTTCACTTTAAGTTCAGTTCTAGTTCCAGTTCAGTTCTAGGTTAGTTCTAGTTAGTCCTAGTTCAGTTCTAGTTCAGTTCTAGTTCAGTTCTAGTTCAGTTCTAGTTCAGTCCTAGTTCAGTCCTAGTTCAGTTCTAGTTCAGTTCTAGTTCAGTCCTACTTCAGTCCTAGTTCAGTTCTAGTTCAGTCCTAGTTCAGTCCTAGTTCAGTCCTAGTTCAGTTCTAGTTGAGTTCTAGTTCAGTTCTGGTTCAGTTCTAGTTCAGTTCTAGTTCAGTTCTAGTTCAGTTCTAGTTCAGTTCTAGTTCAGTTCTAGTTCAGTTCTAGTTCAGTTCTAGTTCAGTTCTAGTTCAGTTCTAGTTCAGTTCTAGTTCAATTTTAGTTCAGTTCTAGTTCAGTTCTAATTCAGTTCTATTTCAGTTCTAATTCAATTTTAGTTCAGTTCCAGTTCAGTTCTAGGTTAGTTCTAGTTCAGTTCTAGTTCAGTTCTAGTTCAGTTCTAATTCAGTTCTAGTTCAGTTCTAGTTCAGTTCTAGTTCAGTTCTAGTTCAGTTCTAATTCAGTTCTAGTTCAGTTCTAGTTCAGTTCTAGTTCAGTTCTAGTTCAGTTCTAGGTCAGTTCTAGTTCAGTTCTAGTTCAGTTCTAGTTCAGTCCTAGTTCAGTTCTAGTTTCGTTCTAGTACAGTTCTAGTTCAATTCTAGTACAGTTCTAGAAGAGTTGTAGTTAAGATCTATTTAAGTTCTTGTTCAGTTGTAGTTCAGTTCTGGTTCAGTTTTAGTTCAGTTCTGGTTCAGTTCTAGTTCAGTTCTAGTTCAGTTCTAGTTCAGTTCTATTTCAGTTCTATTTCAGTTCTAATTGAGTTTTAGTACAGTTCCAGTTTAGTTCTATTTGTGTTCTAGGTTAGTTCTAGTTCACTTTTAGTTCAGTTCTAGGTTAGTTCTAGATCACTTTTAGTTCTAGTTCAGTTCTAGTTTAGTTCTAGTCAAGTTCTAATTCAGTTCTACTTCAGTTCTAGTTGTAATTCAGTACTAATTGTAATTCAGTTCTAGTTGCAGTTTAGTTCTAGTTGTAGTTCAGTTCTAGGTCAGTTCTTTAATTCTAGTTGAGTTCTAGTTCAAGTACAGTTTTAAATACATTCCATTTCAGTATTCGTTAACTTGTATAGCAATTCTATTTAGCAGACAACACTTTTCACATTCACCCATATAGACTGTTGTTTTTTTTTTTTGTTTATTTAATTATTGATTTTATTTTTTAAATAATAACGTAGATAAATTGTTAAATAAGAAAAGTAGTTTTTTTTAATTAAACAACATAAACTTACACAAAGAACATGCATATTCAAATACGTTTTTTTAGTAAAAAAATAATTTGTTTTTTTAAAAATTGATTTTAAATCATTTAGGTCATAAACAAATAAATAAACGAATACACTTTCAAATGTGTAAACTTTAAAAAAAAAGTAATTAATTCATAAAAAAATAAAGATTATACTAAAATTAAATGATTAACTTTTAATTACAAATAAAATATTTGAAAATAAACCAATTTCTAATGTTAATTAGAATTATTAAAGTTATATTTAACACATTTCTAAAATTACTTACAAATATTACTTTTTTTTAAATTAAACAATTTTCTAAATTTAATTAGAAATAATACTGTTATTTAACGTATGTTTGGATAAATTCGAAGATAAACCAGTTAATTGATCGAGAATTTCTATAAAAAAGAAAGAAAGACAATATTTATAAATTATATTATTAGCTTGGACAATTATAGAAATAAACAATTTACCACTTATTTGTAAACTATCCGAATTATTTTTGTATACTGTGTAAATTTGTTCAGTTTCACAGGTTTTTTGTCGCTTAAATAAAGCGGTACGTAAACTTTCCTCTAAAAACAAATGAAATAATATTAGCAGTTACTAAAAAGAACGACAGATAAGTCAATTTAAACTGTTTTTTAAAGGTATTTAATAAAACATTAACAAAACCACTTACTTCTACGTAAACTGGCACGTTGTGTTGGTGCGGCAGATACCATAACTTTAGCTATTGGTTGACCAGTGCTTTTGGTTAGAGTTGCTGCTTGTTCTGTTGTTGTTGTATTTAACTTTGAATAATTCGCCTTTAAAGAATCATTTAACAAACGCTGTTGCCTTCGATTGTCCATGGGTGTATTGTTATTATACAATATACTACGTATGGAGGGTGAAATACCAATAGAGGCAAACATTTTCTGTGAGTCACTCAAGTCTTCTGACATTATAAACATTTGTGATTTATTTGCCACACCATTGGCGCCTTTATCGCCCAGTTCATCAATAAATTTACGTAAAATTGAACGTAAAATTTTAAAACGTTTTAATATTCTAGCTGGTTCCACCTTTTCGGTGGTGCACTTCAAAACAGCCTGACACTCTAGCAGCATTAAGTGAAACTTATTAAATAATTCCAAACGATCAGCTTCTTTTTGTAATTCTTTATTATTTACGGGTAATTGAAAGTGTTCATAGAGAAATTCTGCCATATTTATAATAGTCTCTAAAGAATCTCTGTTATACTCTTTGTCATTCTGATTAATGACTTGAGTTAAGAGCTCATAATAGCAGGAAGCAAATGCTTGACTATCGATAATCTCTTGTATGGCTTTTTTAAAATTGGCAACTTCTTCATTGAAATGTTGTTCCAGAAGTTGGGCAAAGATATCAGAGGTGCCCTTAGTAGATTGTAGGGAAGGTATGATGCAAGAATCTAAAGATTCAAAGGAAGCTAAACAGCTGCGTACAATGGTTTTAACTGAAAATAAACATAGGTTTTAGTACAGTTATAGTTCAGATCTAGTCTAGTTCTAGTTCAGTTCTAGTTCAGTTCTAGTTCAGTTCTAGTTCAGTTCTAGTTCAGTTCTAGTTCAGTTCTAGTTCAGTTCTAGTTCAGTTCTAGTTCAGTTCTAGTTCAGTTCTAGTTCAGTTCTAGTTCAGTTCTAGTTCAGTTCTAGTTCAGTTCTAGTTCAGTTCTAGTTCAGTTCTAGTTCAGTTCTAGTTCAGTTCTAGTTCAGTTCTATTTCAGTTCTAGTTCAGTTCAGTTCTATTTCAGTTCTATTTCAGTTCTAGTTCACTTCTATTTCACTTCTAATTCACTTCTATTTCAGTTTAACTTACTTTTCACATTCGGTGCAAATGCTATTGCAAATATACCAATTTGTGTTGTCCTATCTACATTGACATCAAAATCCGCTATCAATTCATCCAATAACGGATCGTCTGCATCACGTTCCCTTATCATTGTTCTCAATTTATCTATGGAAAAATTATTAAAATCTAAAAAGCAAGTATAAACCAAACGTAAAAGTGCTTCATTAATATAATCTTCCAATTGATATAATGCATTTTCCAATGATATAGCCTTTAATTTACGATTACTATCGTTGTGTTGAGCACCAGACAATAGAGCAGCTTTGCATTCTTCCTGAAATGCCATACATTCGCGTAGAACCTTTTGACACAGAGCACTTAGGGCCTTTTTGTCCTGCTGCAAAGCCACATTGGCAAATGCCAATGTATGACTGAGTATAAAGTCAACAATGGAACGTATTTGTTGACTGGCAAACATGGCCTCTGAATGATTTTCAGCTAAATTTAAACATTTATGTGTGTCAGCGGTTTGAGATTCATCTTTATAGCTGCTGTACGGAGCCAAAAGATCTAAAACCATATCCATTAGTTCCACAAATGATCTTTCCTCCGGGATGGTTAATTTTTTGGGCTCCTCATGATTGGACAAGAATTTCAAACAACTTCGCAAACGTTCCAGACACCAGTTTATACGATCTAAGAAATGTTGACGTGAAGCCTAGGAATTTCTATATAATAAGCAATAATTGTTAAATTTTTTATTTTTCTTACAATTACCGATATGGCGGCACCCTGTCGCTCTTCAGCCTTAAGAGTATTTTCCAGGTGTTTAATACAGGTCATAATTTGAGTCAAACATAAGTAAACAATTTCGATTTGTTCATGATTTTTATCATATTTCTTTTGCTCCTGCACGCGTGACAAGAATGTATGCAAATTTTGTGAAAATTTCAAAAATTCCAAACAAAATGTCTAAAACAAAGGAAAATATTTTTAATAAAAATATGATTTTTTTACTATGACCAAAACATGCTTACATTCAACCAGTTTAATCTGCTGTTCTGAACATTGGTATATCCTTTATTTAACAAATTACGGCATTTGATCAATTGTCTTTTTAATTGCTCTGAGCAATTTTCCATTTTTATTAAATTTTTGTTTTATTTTTTAAATCAAAATTAAATTTTCATAAATTCCGCGCAATAATACTAAAGAAGCTGTTGCTGTTTTTATTTGAAATTTCTATTTTCAAGGCAAATTAAAAAAGGTTATAACAGCACTGATTTCATTCAATTTTCTTTATACAAAATTTGACATATTAAAATTATAGAAAACATTTTTTATGCGTGTGTTTTGACATTACTAAGTTCAAAGTGTTAAATAAAGTTGGCTTATCCCCAACATCTGACATAAATTTTCTTTTGAGTTCTTTTTAAACGGAACGCAAGGTTGAATTAAAAAGTAGTAACAGTGCATAGTAGTATTCGTGTGGCAACACTTGTTATTATTATGAGGACATTAGCATGAAAGTTAACTTTATAATTATAATACTAATCATTAGAATTTAATGTATTAAAAAAACAGATACATTAATCAATCATAAATGGTATAATAAATTTGTTTAATGGTGATAAACATTTAAACATAATGTGAAATATACTGTTAATATTTTCGTCTGGCAGCACTATATGACTAATGATTTTTTTTTTGGAATAGTGGCATGCCCGTCAACTGGTTAACAGTGATGCACATTGTTTCTACAAATTGCATTTTAGCGATTGCATAAATTTAAATAATTTAAATATTATTATTAAGAAAAACATTTTTATATAAAAATTACAAATAGAAATATACACTATATTTTCACGATTTTATAGATAACAATTTTTAAAATATTTTTTTTTTCACAAAATCTCGCTTTTATAAAATTTTGTTGGAAAAGTTTATTAACAGTGCTAAAACATAGCCGGCTTAAGAACATTTTTTTTAAAACGACGCCAACATTTTCGCTGTCAATTGCCGTCGTCATGCAATAACATTTGTCGGCGCAGATCTCTACTAACAACGTCAAAAAAAATTGATGATTATTTTTTTGGAGGATTTTCATTTAAACATAAAAAAAATATTTTTCTTAGAAATTTCCATTGGAATTAAACCAAAAACAGCAAAGAAAGAAATGTGCTAAAAATTCACAAAACCCAAATTAAAAAAGTAGTGTGTAATTCAACAGAAAAACCTCTCCTTAAGCCAGCAGTCGTAGCAAATAAAAAAAAAGAAAAGGAATAAAGCCACAAAAGAGCAGCAGCAAGACAAGACAAAAAGCAGCAGAATGAGTTCGTCAACGACTACCAGCCGCAAAGAAACGGAAAGGACCAAACTTATACAGGAAAAATGTCAAACATTATTAACACAAATGCTAAGAGATGAGGACAACAAATACTGTGTAGATTGTGATGCCAAGGGTGAGTAGTCAGTCAATTTAACTCAAAGAAAAGAAAAACTGGACATACGTTTTTGCTTTGGGAAATCTTTTTTTCCTCTTTCTTTTTTAATTTTTGACTTCCACATCAAGTCTTTGTTAAATATAAATCATATGTTGTTTTTAGATCAGGGGGAGGGTTATTGGGGAGAGGGGGTGTGTGTGATGTTATTATGTGCGTGTGCGTTAACCATCATTACCACAACCACCAAAAAATAATACGTTAGTTAGAGTAACTATTGCACATGAAAAATAATAGATAACAAGTGTTTGCAAAAATTTTTTTTGTATTGACAAATACTTGTGTTCATTACCATCATATGTTTGTATGGATTGTATATGGAATACGTGCTAACAACTAAACACGTTTACAATACATACCTATCAAATATTTTTAGCCCTACGACACTATGGCGTTAAGGATGTAGTTTAAAACATTATTTAGTTTGCAGCGTAATCTGTTCTTCCCTAAGGGAAAAAACTTCCGATTGATACAGCTGTTGCTGACTTGACAATCTTTGGCTGATTGAGAATCGGGTCGTTCCGCAGCGGAGATCCAATTGTCGTGGGAACGAGCGTAATTTGTAGTTAAGCATAGTTCACTGCAGTTTTTGTGTAAACTTGTATTGCTTTGTCTTACAGGCTAGTCTTTAGTCTAGCCTATAATAGAGTATATATTCGAGTCTAGTCTATGGTTTAGTCTACAGTGTAGACTGTCTGAAGGCTATTGTATAGTTTAGTCTATAGTCTAGTCTAGAATTTTGTCACAGAGTTGAAAGTTTGTCTACACAGAGAAGTCTATAGTCTAGGCTATATCTGAATTATATACTAGTTTATATTCTAATCTATAGTCTAGTAAATAGTAAAGAATCTTGTGCTACAGATAGTTTAAACTAATGTCTAATCTACCGTCTTCTCTATTAGCTAAACCATAGTCTACAGTCTAGTATTTAGTTTCTTTTATAGTTTAGTATAGTATAGACTATAGTCTAGTCTATAGTCCAGTCTATTGTAGTTTGTTTAGGGTCGCTTGCAGTCGATTATAACCAACTTTACTTTCTTATTTGTTTTGGATCATTTTTGTGATTTGATTTTTTATCATTTTACGATCTTTCGCTTAAATGTGATGACTTTTTTTGTTTTTTTTTCTGGTGTGTTTTTACTTTTCAAATAAAAGCAATCAAAACAAAAGATGCGTCATAGATTGTTATATTAGTACTTAACTTTTCACTTTTATTCACCATATAACTATTTTGTTACACCATCTTCCATTCAAAATGGAATATGTCTTTTTGTAATTTATATTTGCCAACAAACCATAAGCATTTCTATAGTACTTTGGGTTTTGCTGTTTCTGATAAACAAATTGACATGCATGGTCACTGAAACTATTGTGTTGCTGTTGTTGTTGCTAACTACAGCCATAAATGTTTATTTAAATAATTTATTTAAAAGTTTATCATCATCATGTGTATATGTATTGTTTCCGTAAAAGTTTTGTTTTTATCATTTAGTTTTATTTATTATCTTTGTTTTGCCATTTACTGCTGGTAGTTGGTTTTAGTTGTTTTATATATTTATCAAAAAATGGGTGGAAGGATTCTTGTAGTTTAGGTACTAACATATTAAGGAACATGATAAGAATTCCTTAACTACTCTATCTAAGGCATTTTGTTTGCTGTTTTTATTATATCAATATATCAAAAATGATTAAGTCATGATTCACTCAAGAAGGTTGAGATCTTGAGAACTGTTAGAAAAAGATTAAACTTTACTAGAGAGATAGAAAGTTAGAGAGAGAGAGAGAGAGAGAGGGGTAGACAAGATATCGTTGATACCAAAGCATTTATTTAAAAAACAAACTGTTTAACTTATAAATATCAATCTTTTTACTATTTACCTCCCTCTTCCTCCCCCCCTTTTTAGGACCACGTTGGGCTTCATGGAATTTAGGTGTTTTCCTCTGCATACGCTGTGCTGGTATACATCGTAATCTCGGCGTACACATATCACGTGTAAAATCGGTCAATTTAGATACATGGACACCCGAACAGGTCATATCCCTACAACAGATGGGTAACTCAAGAGCTCGGGCCGTTTATGAGGCTCAATTACCCGATGGTTTTCGACGTCCACAAACCGATACCGCTTTAGAATCTTTCATACGTGCCAAATATGAGCATAAGAAATACTTGGCTCGCGAATGGGTGCCACCATCACCACCCAAAGTCGATTGGGCCAAGGAAATCGATGAGGAATTGGAGAGACAAAAACGTAAAAAGAAAGCGGCTCAGGCTAATACTGCTTTAGGTATTGGCGTCATAACGGGCAGTGCTGGAAATGATAAGAAGTCTTCGAGTTCAACGGCGGCTAAGTCATCACCATTGCCAGCACCTTTGCCCAAACCTAAACCGGGTCAGAGTGGTAGTAGTCCTAAGATACAACGTATTTCTATTAGTTCTACGGGTGCTGACAGCAATCACAGCAATGATTTGTTGGGTTTAGCCTCACCCACGAAACCGGTACAGACATCTCTGACTGGACAACAACAACAGCAGCAACAGCATTCGTCAAATATAAGTGACTTGCAAAATGATACTTTTAGCTGTTTCTTGAGTGCTACACCGGCGGTGAATGATAGTCAACAGCAACAACAAATGACCAATAATGCAAACGCCTCGCAAAATTCATTGGCTAAAGAGGAAGAAGACTTTTTCAATCAGGGTTCATTGGTTAGTTCAGGCGCTGACAAAGACAAATCAGGGAAATTAACTAAGGACAGTATACTGGCATTATATGGACAGGCTCCGCCCAATCCTACGCCGGCTATGAATTTCCTACAACAACAGCAGCAGCAGGTTAATCCACAGTCGGCCATGTTTGGTGGTGCCACTGGTGCCTTTACCGGCATGGTACCCGGCGGTTTTATGGGTGCTGGTGGTCCGGCCGCTAATCAACAGCAACATCAGTTTATGACACCACCCAACTCAGCCAGTATGTATAATGCACCCGTTATGACAGCACCGGCTGCCTTTACTGCTCCCGGCATGTCGGCTTTACATATGGGTGCAGCTGGTAATAATGCCGCTAATGCAGCTGGCTTTGCTGCTCAATTTCCTATGCAGACAGGTTTTCCACAAACTCAAACCATGGGTGGCATTATGGCCACTGGACAACCTGCTGCCGCTAATCTCATGCATACACATAATCAACAAAGTCTTATGTCAAGTTTAGCCGTCAATCATGCACCGCTAATGTTTCCCGGCATGGCGCCCACCATGCAAACCCAAACGAACTTTAATCATCATCAAGGTTTAATTGGTGGTTTTCCCACAGCCACCACCATGGGCAGCAATAGTACTGCGTCTAATGCTGCTGCTACCAATAGTTTGCAGCAACAGTTTGGTAATCTTAATATCGGCAATGTATGGCAATAAATTTTTCTAGTTTTTTTTTTAACAATTCTAATTATTATTATTATTATAACAATAACAACTTTCCACATACTTAAAGAAAACAAAAACAACTTGCCGTTTAAACGTTAAACTCTTGACTATCTTCGAAAGAAATTTATAAGAAAATCCTACAGATTTCCAACAAAACAAAAACCCTTTGACCGGGGGAAAACACTATATACACATATAAATGTTTTGTTTTTTCTATATTATTTGTCTCGATAGTATTATTTAAACAAAATAATTTGGAATAATTTCCTTTAAAGGTTTTTTAGTAAAGTTGTAGATCCTCTAGATCCTCCTACATCCCCCACCACTCTACTCCTTTACTCTTTATATATCTGTAATTGTTTATAATTCCTTTTTTTTATATATAAAGGCTTTTTCTTCTTATTATTCATCTCTATCCTCTAAACTTTTCCTTTTTTTAAGAAAACTTAAAAAAAAAACTTAATACATAATCTTGTAAAGGTTTAAATTAATTAAATTAAAAATAAACTTAATACAAAATTAAGTAAATTTTTAGCTTATACAAAAAAAAAAAGAAAATATAAGAAAAAGAGCAGCACTCTTAAAACAAAACGTATATTAAATAAATAACAATCTTGAAATAATTTCTTAATGAAATGTTGAAAAAAAAGTAATTTGTTTTGATTTTTTTTAAACCAGATTATTAATAATTATAATTATATGAAAATAAATAAAAAAAATGTATAAGAAAAATTAATATATTAGTTATAAAATAAAAATAATAAAAAAATTTACAAAAAAACATGAGTTTTACTGTATTCATAGAAGACTTAGACTATAGCTATAGTACTGCCAGACTAGATTGTAGTACAAACAGTAGACTAAACTGAAGACTAGATTATAATGCAGACTATAGACTAGACTATTGAGTACACTACGCTGTAGTACTGATTATAGACAGACTGTAGTCCAGACTATTGATAGCCTATAGTCCTGGCTACAGTTCTGACTATAGTCCTGATTATAGACAGACTATAGTACTAACTATAGACAGACTATAGTCCTGACTATAGACAGACTATTGTCCTGACTATGGACAGACTATTGTCCTGACTATAGACAGACTATAGTGCTGACTATAGACAGACTATAGTACAGTCTATAGACAGACTACAGTACTGACTATAGACAGATTATAGTCTTGACTATAGACACACTATAGTCTTGACTATAGACAGACTATAGTCTTAACTATAGACAGACTATAGTCCTGACTATAGACAGACTATAGTCCTAACTATAGGCAGTCTATAGTACTGACTATAGACTGTCTATAGTACTGACTATAGACAGTCTATAGTACTGACTATAGACAGACTACAGTACTGACTATAGACAGACTATAGTCTTAACTATAGGCAGTCTATAGTACTGACTATAGACTGTCTATAGTACTGACTATAGACAGTCTATAGTACTGACTATAGACAGTCTATAGTACTGACTATAGACAGTCTATAGTACTGACTATAGACAGTCTATAGTACTGACTATAGACAGACTATAGGCAGTCTATAGTCCTAACTATAGGCAGTCTATAGTACTGACTATAGACTGTCTATAGTACTGACTATAGACAGTCTATAGTACTGACTATAGACAGTCTATAGTACTGACTATAGACAGACTACAGTACTGACTATAGACAGACTGTAGTCCTGACTAATGACAGATAGTAGACCTGACTATAGACAGACTACAGTACTGACTATAGACAGACTATAGTCCTGACTATAGACAGACTAAAGTACTGACTATAGACAGACTATAGTACTGACTATAGACAGACTATAGTACTGACTATAGACAGACTATAGTACTGACTATAGACAGACTACAGTACTGACTATAGACAGACTATAGTCCTGACTATAGACAGACTTCAGTACTGACTATAGACAGACTATAGTACTGACTATAGACAGACTATAGTACTGACTATAGACAGACTATAGTACTGACAATAGACAGACAATAGTACTGACTATAGACAGACTATAGTCCTGTCTATAGACAGCCTTCAGTACTGACTGTAGACAGACTATAGTCCTGACTATAGACAGACTATAGTCCTGACTATAGACAGACTATAGTCCTGACTATAGACAGACTATAGTCCTGACTATAGACAGACTATAGTCCCGACTATAGACAGACTATAGTCCTGACTATAGACATACTATAGTCCTGACTATAGACAGACTATAGTCCTGACTATAGTCCTGACTTTAGAAAGAATATAGTCCTGACTATAGACAGACTATAGCCCTGACTATAGACGGACTATTGTCCTGACTATAGCCGACTATAGTACTGACTATAGACAGACTATAGTACAAACTATAGACAGCCTACAATACTGACTATAGACAGACTATAGTACTGACTATATAGTCCTGACTATAGACAGACTAAAGTACTGACTATAAACAGACTATAGTCCTGACTATAGGCAGACTATAGTCCTGACTATAGACAGACTATAGTCCTGACTATAGACAGACTATAGTCCTGACTATAGACAGACTATAGTCCTGACTATAGAC
The DNA here is from genome assembly GCF_022045245.1 of Lucilia cuprina. NCBI lineage: Eukaryota > Metazoa > Arthropoda > Insecta > Diptera > Calliphoridae > Lucilia > Lucilia cuprina. Next base: position 8,633,203 of record NC_060954.1, read on the forward strand.
AGACTATAGTCCTGACTATAGACAGACTATAGTCCTGACTATAGACAGACTATAGTCCTGAATATAGACAGACTATAGCCCTGACTAATGGCAGATAGTAGTCATGACAATAGACAGAATATAGTCCTGACTATAGACAGACTATAGGTCTGACTATAGACAGATTATAGTTCTGACTATAGTCCTGACTATAGACAGGCTATAGTCCTAACTAGAGACAGACTATATTCCTGACTGTAAACAGACTATAGTCCTGACTATGCTATAGTCCCAACTATATACTTGAATATAGTTGGGACTATAGTCTATAGTTAGGACTATTATAACTATAAACAAGACAAGTATAAAAACTAACTTATAGTCCACACTAGACTAAAGTAAAAAGGTAGCTACACTGACTAATCTACATACATCAGTTTCGAAACCACGATTTGGAAAATCTTTCATACGTATGTTTTTTTATAATTTTACATTTATTTATATATTTTTCACTAAATTATTATACATACACTTTTTTCGGATAAATTATATTCAAAAACCCTCACTTCTTTAGTTCATGCAATTAAAAATTTCATTTTCTTTTTGTTAAAAGTTTAAATTGAAAAAAAAACAATGTTTATGGCAAGTGAACTAAAAAATAAAAGATAAAAATATTATCCTTTGTTTTACCATAACAATTAACAAATCTTAACTCCAAAATAGTTTTAAATGTTACTGCTGCTGCTGTTGTTGCGGATGTCTTCTTAAGACCAACGGTTGACTAGAGGTCTCTACAACAATAGTTTTTGTCATGATATCATAGGCGGTACGATTATTTTTAAAGAAAACCATTAGGAAAAACATTGGAAACAATAGACTTAAGATGACATTTTTGGCAACGGCACGCACGAAGGCTCTTTTAAAATTTGGCGTTTCGGCAGGGAATAGCAGGGCACGCATTTGAACACGAGCCGCCTGGAAGCCCAATTGTATTTGAGGTATGGGTTGGGCGGGTAAGCCATTGTTGGGTAATGGCAACATGGCCTCTACATATTTAATGCTCAAACTCATAATATGTTTACCCACCGAGGCCCCATTGAAGAAGGTTGTGAGGACGGCCTCATAGAGACAAACAAATAGTTTAGTGGCAATTTCAAAGGCTAATAGATCCGAGGAAAAAGCTAAAAAGTCCATAGAGTATAAAAGGGCACCAGCAAAATCTTCATTATCCATGGCCTTATTTAAGACATCTTTATCCATGTCCATCATGAGATTATAGCCAAAAACATTGGTCACCACAAAGATGACCACAATTTTCAAGAACAACATTATAATCATATCTATAACTTCGGCCACAGCTCTTTTCCAAAATGGAGCCACCACATATTCATAGCCACCATTACGATTTATAATTTCAGCCTGAGCCTGATCGTTAATAAGCCTCAGACCGAAACCATTAAATACACCCACACCAGCAGCGCCCGGATTAAAGTTGGCATTTAGATTATTGTTATTCACTGGTGGTGGTGGAATGTTGTTTTGAACGTTTGCTGTGGGCATTTGTAAGCCAGGCATAAAACTGCCGGGAGCCGGTTGTGTGAACAGTTGGGGATAGGAGGTCATAAAATACCAGGGAAACATAGCCATGGCGTTTTGTGAAATGTTGGCATGTTTAACCCATTCATTTAGACTAGCAAAATAAGCCTCCTTGGTGGAAATCTCTCGAGGCTGAGCTGCATCTTTGTTATTGGCCACATCTGTTGGATTTGTTGTTGTGCTGCTGGCAGCAGGTGTTGTTATTGTTGTTGACACCGAAGATGATGATGATGATGTCGACGTAGTAGTTGTTGCTTCTGCCGATTCCTTTTCATTTACTTTATTTTCCTCTTTTTCGCTCATTTTAATTTTGGGTTTTTTTCACCTTAGAGAGCTAATGTTTGCGTTCTTTTTACCTACAGAAATCAAATTGTTTATGGAATTTAAACAAAAGGACACGTTAGTATTTTGAATTATTTATTATGCACTTACCTATTAAAAATTGTCATTAATCACACAAAAAAAAGAGCAACATACAAATTGTATGTATAAAATAGCAAACAAGAAATAGAAAAAGGGGGCAAAAGAGGGGGATGAATAAAGTTAACAGTGTTGCTAACTTTAGTTTATGCTCAAAAACTAATATTTTTATAAATGATGTTTTAGATATTTTCTTAAAATGAAGAGATTATATTTAGTTACGGTATTTTAAAATTTATATTTATGTTAAAATTATATAATTTTTTTATATTTATATAGTAAAAAATTACAATTTCCTATTACTAAAAATTAAAGCAAAAAGCCGCTGAATTAACATTACTAAAATGTAAAGATGTCATAATTTTCTAACAGCTGTTTAAATGAGTTGCCGTATAATGGAAAAAAACATTAAATTTCAGTTGGCGATTTTTAGAGTTTGAATAATAATTATTTGTTTAACATATAAAGTTTGTTATTTAAATACTATACTATGGAATAGACAAGATAATAAAGTGTAGGCTAGACTATTGTCTATTGATTACAGATTACAGGCTATCGTGTATATTCTGGTTCCTAGTACATAGTCTGAACCGTAATCTAGTTTACAGTTTAGATTATGGCCAAGTCTATTATCTGGACTATAATTTAGTACATAGCTTAGTTCGTAGTCTGGACTAATGTCTAAGTAAACAACTTTTAGATCTTCATCAAAACACTTTACAATATCTGCTTGATTTATTAAAATAACAAAATAAAAAATCTTACTTTACTTAACTTGAACATTTTTCAAGGTCTGGGCCACAACATTACCCTTGCCGGGCACATGTAAGGCGGCACCCTTAAAACATGCCACCAAATCATCATTTGTTTTCAAGTCAGGGGCACATGTCTCAAAGATTTTCTTTTTGGGATTCATTTGAGCATCAGGTGTACGGGGATAACCTTCACAGTGCACTAAATCACCGGGTACAGCACCGGCTGGTGGACTTAAGACCTCAACTTTTTCGGGTGTCGAAGCACACATGACCATAGCTTCGGATGTAATGCCACGCATTTTGGCAGGTTTAAGATTACACATTACAACAACCATACGATTTTGCATTTCTTCGAGGGGAACGAATTTAACCAGACCGGAGACAACAGTACGGGGTTGGGCTTCACCACAATCGATTTTCTCCAAATACAAACTATCGGCATCGGGATGGCGACCTACCTCAACAATTTTACCAACACGCAAATCTAAACGTCTGACATCTATGGGTAATTCAGCAGCGGCCGCTTCTTTATTGTCTGCAGCGGCTGGTTTTTCTTTTTTGGGTTTCTTTTCTTTTTGGGGTTTTTGTTTAGCTTCTGATGTGCCAGCAGCAGCGGCAACTTCAGCTACAGGTGCTACGTTGGCCTTGGTGGCATCGGTACATAAGTTGCGAGCTCCAGGCACAGCAATTTGTTTTTTGCCATTCTTTATTTCCAAGGCAATCAATTGGGCTTTAGCCAATTCCACTTGTTTTTGTAGCTGAGCATTTTCCGCTATAAGTTCTAACTTTTTACGTTTAATAAGTTCTCCACGTATGGCTGTTAACTGAAAAAATGTTTGAGAAATTATTTTTTTTTTTTTTTAATTCTAACCCAACTTTGTTTTGCTTTTTTTTCTTCTTTATATTTGTATATTTCTCTGTGTTGTTAAGTAACTTACTTCACTTTTCAGAGATTCTATAATCTCTTGGCTGTGCTTATTGTTTTCCACTACTTGTTCCAAGGAAACCATTTTATTGTGAGGCGTTTTTAGTAATTTAGGAAAGCTCGAACGTAGCAATGTTGAACCGGTGGCAAAAATACGATTCATGAGGAGAATAAATACAGAGAACTGGGAGACGGTGAGTATGATTTAACAGAAAAATAGTGTTGCCGGATGTTGATAATTGATGTAAAAACAAATATTAGACTTTTTGAAATACTGAAATTTAGCAATTTACGAATAGGCTATTTGTTTTTAAACTACACAGCATTCTATACTGCATACTAGACTATAAACAATACTATTATAGTTTGTTGCATGGTATAAAAAATAATTTTTATATCATGGTTTGTTTTCATTTATTTGTTTTCTCTATGTGTGCACTTAAATATGGCAACCATTATAGAATTTCATATATATAGCGAAGTTGGCTGCAGTTTGGCTAAACCAGGGAAAGGGTTAAAATCGTTGAAAATTTAAAAACTAAATGTAGTTAAAAACTTAAGGTGGAATTACCCGAACGTTGCTGTCCACGTACTGTAACGTACCGTACCGTTACCACGTTTAAACATAAACAAATAAAAAAAAGTATGAAAAAGCGGAATTTGTACCACAGTTCTATTCTACATACAAAAGTGCCATCACTGTTCTACAAATGTCACGTAAAAACTTGATAAAATTCTATTTTATACAGCTTGAAACGTTACGGCTACATTTCGGTAAGCATTTTCATTGTCTTTCCTTAATCAAAAACGATCAGCTGACACGTTTTCTTACAGTTACAGTACGTTGCGCTTGAGTAATTCTACCTTTAGCCGTCTTAGAGTCGATTTTAAGCCGTCGCCGTCATATTTAATGACGGCGACGGCTTAAAATCGGCTCGGGTCTCTGGTTGTTAATATATTACAAATGTCAATTGCTTAACATGCTTAAAGAGAAAAATACTCTCAATACAAAAGCAACAAAAACAATATAAAGAATTTGACATTTCAAATAAACAAATTATAGCTGTTGTGCTGCTATCGTAGATTCCCTTTTGATTTTTGTGTGTGTATTTAACATAATAGATTGTGCTGCAGCGGGCGAGTGTGTACTTTGTCGTGTTTGTAGTTTGGAAAAGTTTTTCATTTTTTTGGGTGTGTATTTTTTTTTTTTAATTTACCATTTAACATAGAAAAATTTGTTTTAAGAAAAATCATTAAATAACTAACAATATTTAAACAAAAAAAAGAAAACTAACAGCTTGCTGGTGTTTGTATTATTTGTGTGGGCTAAGGAAAAGGTAAAAATTAACTGTTTATTAAAAAAAGTATTAACAAAATGTTTGTAAATGGTGAAATTGCAAAAAAAAATGGCTACTAAATGTTTTGTTAGAACTTGTTTTATCTGTAAAGTTTTATTTATTTAGCTAAATTTAAAGAAAATCTTATAATTTTTCTTTTTTTTTTGTGTTGTTATAATTCTAGAAGTTTTTTTTTATTTTGTGTGAATTTTAACAGAAAATGGTATGAGTGTGTTTTTTTTCTATCTTCAATTGTTTAATTTAACTCTCCCCCCCCCCTCTCGCTCTCTCTTTGCTTTGCTTTGTGTGTTTTTGTATTTGCTCTTTGATTTGTATGTGTTTTTGTAATTGCTTTAATACTATTGCTTTTGCATTGTCTTTGCCACTCCCTTAAAAAGTTGTTGGAGAAAAGAAAAACGAGACTTGCTGGCCTCCCCTTTGTTGGATTCAGTCCTTAGGGGGATTAATAAAATATACTATAAAGGGGACATGGGGCTGAAGGGTATATAAACCTTCATCGATTTGTTAATTTCATAGTGTTTTATTTTTAGGCCACAATGCATTAGCAACGTTAATATTAGAATTTCTAATTGTTATCAAAACATTTAGTTAAATTTTAAGAATTTTATTAAAATAATAATTAAAACCCATTAATTAAACGAAAAAAAATTCTATTTATTGTTTCCTCTAATACATTTCTAAAAATTTATAGTTTTTAAACTATTTTTAGCTGTTGTTTTTTTAAAATAATATACATATCTATATAGTTATAGAAGAGTTCATGTGTGTAATTGTATCATCAGCACTATCATCATCAGTCTGACCTTCTCTGTATATTGTTGAATATCCTCACCCTCTAACTGGGTTTAATTTGCCATAGTCTAGCTCTTTGGGTGTTTGATTGTTCTGTTCATGATTTCCGGAAATTTTCTTACACTCATGTGTTGCTATTTTAATAGATAGTTTTTGTTTATTATTTGTTTGTTTTTCCCAACTATATTTCAATTAATTCAATAATGGCAAGGTACCAGTACAGTTTTTTCTATAAATATTTTGTAACTTAATACCTAGTTCTTATTTTAGTTTCATTATGGAAAGACATTTACTACAAAACTTGATGGACTTTAGAAAATAGATAAACGTTTAAGGACATGTTGACCTCATATAAAATTTCTATTCATAAATTGTAATACCTATAAAACTGCTTAATAAGGAATTTGTGAAAAATATCGATTTTTTAATGAATATTTATCGATTTTTTTAGTAAAATATCGATTTTTTTTAGTGAAATATTGATTTTTCAGTGAAATGTCGATTTTTTAGTGAAATGTTGATTTTTTTTAGTGAAATATCAATTTTTTAGTGAAATATCGATTTTTTAGTGAAATGTTGATTTTTTTTAGTGAATTATTGTAAAACAGGAATTTTTTATATAAAAAAATATCGATTTTATAGAGAATTTTTATGTTTTGTTAAAAAAATTTTAGTGAAAATTGAAATGAGATGTGAATTAAGATGAAAAGTGTTTTGTTTTGGTGAAATATCTAAAATATCGATTATTATTATTATTTATTTATTTATTTATTTCGTAATATAAAGCCTTCATGACGAAAAAAAAAATTAAAAAGATTTTTTTTTTTGTAATTTTTTGGTGAAAAGTGAATTTATTAGTGAAATAATGATTTCTGTGTAAAATGTCTAGACAAGAATAAATTGTAATCTAGATAATATACTATAGTCTTGATTTCAGTTTAGAATTTAGTCCACACTATAAAAAAGATCGCAGACTATAGAACAAACAATAGTCCAGTTGATAAAATAGACTACAGAACAACCTATAGAATAGACTACAGAACAGCCTATAAAATAGATTATAGTACAGACTATAGATCATGGACTGGACTATAGAAGAGACTAAAGGCCAGATTATATAATAGACTATAGTCCAGACTTTAGAACTTTATACTATAGAATTGAAAGCTTGCAGCAGTATAGAAGATATTACATTACAGACTAAGAATGTATTATAGTTCATACTATAGAATAGATTAAAGGCAAGACAATTCAATAGACTATAGGCTAGACTATAGTCCATACTATTGAATATACCATAGACTGTACTATAGGCCAAATTATATAATAGACTATAGTCCAGACTTTAGTTTATGCTATAGAATTGAAAGCTAGCAGGACTATAGAAGAGACTACATTCCAGACTAAGAATAGATTATAGTTTAGACTTTATTATAGACTATAGTGCACACTATAAAATATACTATATATATAAATATACACTGGACTATAGATTATATTATAGTCTATAGGTCAGATAGTCTCGAATACAGAATACACTATAATTTAGTTTTACTGTAAGGCTACTTTCTTTAGAGAATATTCTTCTATATAATCATTTTTTTAGCCTCTTTACTATAGAAGTCTTCTTCGGCATCTTTTTTATAGAAAAGTTTCTATCTGAACCTCTTTTCTATAGAAAAGTATCTTTATTACCGTCCATGTTTAGAAAATTGTCTTTATTAGTCTCTTTTCTTTAGAAAGGTATCTTCATTAGCTTCTTTTTTATAGATCAGTGTCTTCTTTACTCCCTTTTCAATAGAAAAGTGACTTTTTTAGTCTATTTTCTATAGAAAATATCTTCTTTAGTCTATTTTCTATAAAAAGTGTCTTCAGGAGACTTATTTTCTGTAGAGAATATTCTTCTATATAATATTTTTTAGCCTCTTACTATAGTAGTCTGCTTTTGCATCTTTTTTATAGAAAAGTTTCTATCTGAACCTCTTTTCTATAGAAAAGTATCTTTATTACCGTCCATCTTTAGAAAATTGTCTTTATTAGTCTCTTTTCTTTAGAAAGGTATCTTCTTTTTTATAGATCAGTGTCTTCTTTACTCTCTTTTCAATAGAAAAGTGACTTTTTTTAGTCTATTTTCTATAGAAAATATCTTCTTTAGTCTATTTTCTATAAAAAAAGTGTCTTTAGGAGACTCTCCTGTAAAAAGTGTCTTCTTTACTCTCTTTTCAATAGAAAAGTGACTTTTTTAGTCTATTTTCTATAGAAAATATCTGCTTTAGTCTATTTTCTATAAAAAAAAGTGTCTTCAGAAAACTCTACTGTAAAAAGTGTCTTCTTTAGCCTCTTTTCTATAGAAAATATCTTCTTTAGTCTTACCTAGACTCTTTTTGACAGAAAAGTATCTTCATTAGCTTATTTTCTATAGAAAATATCTTTTTTAGCTTATTTTCTATAAAAAAGTGTCTTCATTCGACATTTTTTATAGAATATATCTCCTTTAGTCTATTTTCCACAGAAGAGTATCTTCTTTATTCTCTTTTCAATAGAAAAGTGCCTTCTTTAGAATTTTTCAATAGAAAAGTGTTTTCTTTAGTCTATTTTCTATAAAAATGTTTTATTTAATCTCTATTTAATAGAAAAGTGTCTTCGTTAGACTTTTTTTATAGAAAATATCTCCTTTAGTATATTTTCCACAGAACAGTGTCTTCTTTAGCATATTTTCTATAGAAAATATCTTTTTTAACTTATTTTTTATAGAAAATATCTTCTTTAGTCTCTTTTCAATAGAAAAGTATCTTCTTTAGCCTCTTTTCTATAGAAATTATCTTCTTTAGTCTATTTTCTATAAAAAGGTGTCTTCTTTAGAATCTTTTCTACAGAAAAGTGTCTTCTTTAGCTTATTTCCTATAGAAAATATCTATTTTAGCTTCTTTTCTATAGAAAATATGCTCTTTAGTCTTTTTTCAATAGAAAAGTGTCTTCTTTATCCTCTTTTCTATAGAAATTATCTTCTTTAGTCTATTGTCTATAAAAAAGTGTCCTGCCTAGACTCTTTTCGACAGAAAAATGTCTTCTTTATCATATTTGATATAGAAAATAACTTTTTTAGCTTCTTTTCTATAGAAAATATCTTCGTTAGTCTCTTTTCAATAGAAAAGTGCCTCTTAAGACTCTTTTCTACAGAAAAGTGTCTTCTTTAGCTTTTTTCAATAGAAAGGTGTATTTTTTAGTCTATTTTCTCAAGAAAATATCTTCTTTAGTCTCTTTTCCACAGAAAAGTGTCTTCTTTAGCCTCTTTTCTATAGAAAGTATCTCCTTTAGTCTATTTTCTATAAAAGGAGTCTTCTTTAGAGTCTTTTCCACAGAAAAGTGTCTTCTTTAGCTTATTTCCTATTGAAAATATCTATTTTAGATTCTTTCCTATAGAAAATATGTTCTTTAGTCTTTTTTTCAATAGAAAAGTGTCTTCCTTAGGCTCTTTTCTATAGAAAATATCTTCTTTAGTCTATTTTTTATAAAAAAAAAGTGTCTTGCCTAGACTCTTTATCATATTTTCTATAGAAAATAACTTTTTTGCTTCTTTTCTATAGAAAATACTTTCTTAGTCTCTCTTTAATAGAAAAGTAACTTCTTTAGACTATTTTCTATTAAAAACAAGTCTTCTTTAGACTGTTTTCCTTTGAAAAGTTTATTCTTTAGCTTATTTTCTATAGAAATATTCTTTAGTCTCTTTACAATAGAAAAGTGTCGTCTTTAGCCTCTTTTCTATAGAAAATATTTTCTTTAGTCTATTTTTCATAAAAAATTGTCTTCTTTAGACTCTTTTCCATAGAAAAGTTTCCTCTTTTCTATAGAAAATATCTTCTTTAGTCTCTTTTCCATAAAAAAAATGTCTTCTTTATAGTTATACCCTACACCACTATAGTGGGGAGGGTATTATACGTTTGTGCTGATGTTTGTAACATACAAAAATATTGGTCCAATACCCACCTTAAAGTATACCGATCGATTCAGAATCATTTTTTGAGTCGATTAAGACATGTCCGTCCGTCCGTCCGGCTGGCTGGCTGGCTGTCCATGTAAACCTTGTGCGCAAGGTACAGGCCGCAATTTTCAAGATAATTTGATGAAATTTGGACCAAGCATGTTTTTTGGCACAAGGACGAAGCCTATTGAAAATGGTTGAAATCGGTCCATTATTTCACCTAGCCCCCATACAACCGTACCTCCCGATTTGATTTTTATGCTATAATTACGTCAAATATTCTGCTATCTCTCTAAAAATTGGCACAAATAAGTTTTATATAAGTATAAATGATACTGCAGATTTTTGTAAGGATCGGCCTATATTTGACCCTAGCCCCCATACAAACCCCCCTTCAAAAAATGACTTAAACGTCTAAAATTGACTTGTAACCATTTGTATCGCAATGAAACTCAACAAAACTAACTGTTATATAGAAATGTATCCTTTTCCCAAATTTACCGAGGATCGGCCCATATTTGACTTATATAAAGCCTCATTTAGAAATTTTAGTTTTTTATCAATAAATGGCTTAAATATTTTGGAATTATGGTAATATTCAACATAAAAGTTTCTTTACAAAAAATAAAAATTTTATAAAAGTAAAAATTTTAAAAATATGCTCATGGTGTAGGGTATCATATGGTCGGCCATGCCCGACTATACTTTCCTACTTGTTTTTTCTATAGAAACGATTCTTCTTTTGATTTATTTCTATAGAAACGTTTCTTCTTTTGACTTTTTTTCTATAGAAAATTGTATTCTATTACTATGGCATGGTGTCTTTAGAAGTCTTTGTTAAAGAAAGTTTTCCAAGTTTCAATAGAAATGTATATTCTCTCTTTGGACTGTTTTCTATATAAAATTAACTTTTTGTTTTAAACTTCTATAGAAAGAAAGCGCTTCCTTAGTTTTATAACTTTAGCTTAAAAAGCTATTTAATTAAAAAGTTCTTTAAATATTTATTAAAAATTATAAAGATAAAGGTAAACAAGGGGATTTTTATTACTTATGCTTTGTTTGTTTATAATTTATTAATGTTTTTTTAGTCTAAGGCTTTAACTTTAATGTATTATAAGATTATTAACTAACTAACTTTTTTATTAACATTTTATGTTTGTAATTAACTTTATGATTCATGCTTTATGTAGTTAAATTAATAATTAATTTCTGTATATATATATGATTGTATGTATGTGTGTCTCGGTGTTTATTTAAATATTTATGATTATAAGTTTCCTTCCAAATATTTTATTAAATTTTTATCTTATTTTTTGTTATTTTTTCTTTTTTCCTCCCCCAAAAAAAATTATAAATTATATTACAGCTTTTTTATCTCATAATAAACAAAAAGAGACACATTTGTTTTTTGAAACAAGGCTTAAATTTAGTTGCACTTATTTGTAAACAAACACCATACCAAAACCAACCACCCATCCAATCAATCAACCAACCAACCAATCAACCAACTAAAACAATAACTACTTACTCCCACAACATTTAAAAAAAAGTAGATTTTAAACGTTAATCTTGCAAAAAGCATAACCAAATAAATTTTCCACCATAGGACTATCAGAGACAGCAGTTATGGACGTTATGTCTTCTTCATTGCAACAGCAGCGTATTATTGTCGAACAATTGAGACGTGAAGCGGCTGTAGATCGTCAACCTGTTTCGGAATCTTGTGCTGCTATGATGCGTTATATATCACAACATGAACAGGAAGATTATCTTTTGACCGGTTTTACTAGTCAAAAAGTTAATCCTTTCCGTGAGAAATCATCATGCAGTGTTCTCTAAATTATAACAATGAAGAAACAACAATGGTGGATGAGAAGAAGGTGGAGGAAGAAGAAGAAGGAGAAGGAGGAGAAGGGTAATAAGATGAAGATGTAGAAAAACAGCAGCAGCAGAAGTTTATGTTGGAATTAAATGTTGTAAGCAATGATGATATGAAAGTATAAGCAAGCAGCAAGGATTTAGAAATTTAGAAATCACCACCTAATTTAGAACTTATAACGATAACAAAATCTTCAAAAATAACAGCAACAACAACAGCAACAACAACATCAACAACAACATTTAACACTAAACTTTTTTTTGCAAAGAAAATATTAAAAATTCAATAAAAATATAATTTTCTAACACAAAACAAACCAACATCTACTAATTTACTTAGAAAAAAAAAGAAACACAACAACAACAACAATAAATTTTGACAAAAAACCCTCAGAATGTTTTAGAAAGCAACGAAGAAATGATAAAAATAACAACAATTTGTTGCTGAATTGAATCTAAAGGAAGGATAACAACTTAAACTGTTTTTTTTATGATTAATATCAAACAAAAAGGCAACAAAAACAACAACAACCAAGTTATTAATCATTAACTACATATTTAACTAAAACAATATATATCGTAAAATTATAAAAAACAACAACTATTTATAAACTATATATATATCTATACATCTTCTATATATATAAAAAAAACAAAAACAATTGAACAACAATAGCATTATTATTATTCTATATATATACAAAAAGAAAGGAAATATCAACTATATCTTAAACAATAACAACAAATATATATCATATAAAAGAAATCTAGTTATTTATATTTATATAAACCACACAATAAAACATAAATCGTATTAATACACTTTTCACCACGAGATGGTCATTTAAAAGTTAATTAACTTCATTATCATATGAAATTTTAAAAAAAATAATAAAAAACCCTTTAAAATTTATATTAAACTCATATTTGCCTTAAATTAGGGAAAAATACATTAACAAAAAACTTAAAATTCAAAATATATTCTCAAAAAAAACTTATTGGGAAATAAATGTTCTTATAAATTGCCTCCTCCTTTAATAAACTTGACCAAAAAAATGTTAACGTTAAGATAGAATAACTAAACAACAACATTACCATAGATTCCTTTTTGTTTAAAAGTTTCTATTCAATGATTACTTTCATCTTAAACTAGTTCTACAAGAAAATTTAACACAAGTCGTCACATAAAATACATTTATTTGTAAATAAAAAACAGCTGTTTATTGTTTATGTTTTAAAAAGAGAAAAGTTGCCACTACTAACAAAGTTGAACTGATCTCAAAATCATAACTGAAAAACGCAATTATCGGTTAAATTCCAACTAAACTTGTAACGAGTTTAATTTAACCGCAAGTTAAGCCTACTTTTACTGTGTAGTAAGAAATCCGCCCTAAAAGACTCTTAACACAATAGAACAGAGTAACCTTATAGCAAACTTTACTACCGAAACTTAGCTTCCTAAGGACGAGGCTTTTAGATAAATCTAAACTACATTCTTTGTTTAAACCTAGTTTAATCTAGGTTTTGTGTTTAATCAGTTATCAGAAAAGTTAACTGAGTTAACTGAGTAATATTAGACAATTGAAGTTAAGCTATAAGTGAGAAAAGAAAACAAACAAAAAACAACAATAAAATGATGACTTAGAAACAACAAAAACATAATTTTTAAATAAATAGCAATTTTCTAATTTGTTTTATCAATATTTTTATTGTTTTAAATGTTTATTGAAATTTTTTCCAAAAAAAATTTCATTTTACAAAAGTATTATTTACAAAAAACAGCTGTTTATTGTTTATGTTTTTAAGTGAAAAGTTGCCACTACTAACAAAGTTAACTGATCTCAAAATCATAACTGAAAAACACAATTATCGGTTAAATTCCACCTAAACTTGTGACGAGTTTAAACTAATAGCAAGTTAAGCCTAGTTTAACTAAGTAGTAAGAAACCTGCCCAAAGACTTTTTGTTTTTGAAAAGTTTCTTTTTAGATTTTATCTATAGAATTGGCTTTACTTTTTAAGATACATTTGTAACGATTTCTCCTCTATAAGAGTGTTTTCTTTGAACACTTTTCTATAGAAATCTTTTAATTTTTGTCTCTTTACTATAGAAACGTTTCTTTATTAAACTATTATCTAGTGAAAAGTTTCAGCTTTAGAAAATTTAATATAATATAAGAATATTTCCATAAAAAAGTTCTTTGCTATAGAAAATTTCATCCTTAAGACTCTTCTATAGAAAAGTGTCTTCTTGAGAATCTTTTCTAAAGAAAATTGTCTTTTTGAGACTTTTTTTGTTTAAAAAGGGTTTTTTAGACTCTTCTTTCTGCTTTTTCTTTTCTATAAGTGTTTTCTTTAGATTTTTTTAGACTTTTTAGACTCTTCTTATGTCTTTTATGAAAAAAGTCTATTCTTGAGACTCTTCTATAGAAAAGTGTCTTTTTGAGATCCTATCTAAAGAAAAGTGTCTTCATAAGATCCTTTCTATAGAAAAAAGTCTTTCTTCTTAAGACTCTTTTTATTAGAAAAGTGTCTTTGTTAATCTTTTTTCTATAGAAAAGTCACTTCTTTAGAGTCTTTTAGAGATTCTTGAGACACCTTTCTTTATACAAATGTCTCTTTTAAAATCTTTTCTAAAGAAACGAATCTTCTGGAGTCTCTTTTCTAAAGAAAAGTGTTTCTTTAAACACTGTTTCTATAAAAAAGATAGACTATTCCCTAGAAAAGTTTCTTCTTGAGACTCTTCTTTAAAAAAGTGTCTACTTTAGACTCTTGTCTATAGAAAATTTTCTTCTTTAGGCTTTTTTCTATACAATAGTGTTTTCTTGACGCTCTTCTATGGAAACGTGTCTTTTTGAGGTTCTTCTATGGAGACGTGTCTTCTTGAGACTTCTATAGAACAGTGTATTTTATAGGCTCTTTTCTATAGTAAAAAACCTTTAATGGACTCTTGTGATTTCTTTTGAATATTTTCTATAGAAAAGTGTCTTTTTTAGACTCTTTTTCTTTAGAAAAGTCTACAGAAAAGTGTCTACATTAGACTTTTGTCTACAGAAAATTGTATGCTTTAGACTTTTTTATATTGAAAAGTATTTGGTTTACACTCTTTTCTATAGAAAAGCGAACGCTTTAGACTCTTGTCTATAGAAAAGTTTCTGCTTTAGACTCTTGTCCATAGAAAGGTGACTGCTTTAGACTCTTGTCTATAGAAAAGTGTCTGCTTTAGACTCTTGTCTATAGAAAAGTGTCTGCTTTAGACCCTTGTATATAGAAAAGTGTCTGCTTTAGACTCTTCTCTATAGAAAGTTGTCTGCTTTAGACTCTTCTATACAAAAGTGTTTCCTTTAACTTTTTTTCTATAGAAAAGTGCCTTTTTTAGCCTCGGTTCTATAGAGAGGTGTCTGCTTTAGACTCTTGTCTATAGAATGGTCTCTGCTGTAGACTCTTGTCTATAGAAAGGTGTCTGCTTTAGACTCTTCTATATAAAAGTGTCTGCTTTAGACCCTTGTCTATAGAAAACTGTCTGCTTTAAGCTCTTGTCTATAGAAAAGTGTCAGCTTTAGACTCTTCTCTATAGAAAGGTGTCTGCTTTAGACACTTTTCTATATAAAAGTGTTTGCTTTAGAATTTTTTCTATAGAAGTGTCTTTTTTAGCCTCGGTTCTATAGAATGTGGTCTGCTGTAAACTCTTGTCTATAGAAAAGTGTCTTCTTTAGATTCTTGTCTATAGAAAGGTGTCTGCTTTAGACTTTTGTCTATAGATAAGTGTCTGCTTTGTATTCTTGTCTGTAGAAAGGAGTCTGCTTTAGACTCTTCTCTATAGAAAAGTATCAGCTTTAGACTTTTGTCTATAGATAAGTGTCTGCTTAAGACTCTTGTCTAGTGAAAATTGTCTATCTTTTTCCAAGAAAAATGTCTGCCTTAAACTCTGGTCTATAGAAAAGTGTCTTCTTTAGACTCTTCTCAATAGAAAGGTGTCTGTTTCTATTTTTTATGAAAATTTTTATTCAAATTTAAAAATTTTAGTTCAAATTTGAAAATATCCTTTTAAAATTTTCACATTTTTATACGAATTTGAATATTTTTTTTTAAATTTGAAAATTTTTATTCAAATTTAAAGATTTTGGTTAAAATTTGAAAATTTCGTTCTAATATTAATCAATTCAAATACAATTTGAACATTTCTTTTCAAATTTGGAAATTTATTTCTTTTCAAATTTGAATTTTTTTTTCGAAATTGGAATTTTTTTTCAAAATTTGAAAATTTATTTTCCAATATTGAATTTTTTTCGAAATTTAAAATTTTCTTTGGAAAATTGTTTAAAGTCTTGTGGAAATTTAATTTTTTTTTAAGAATTGTTGAATTTTGTAAAAAAAATTGAAAATTTCTATTGAAAACGTTAACAAAATTTTGAATTTCAATTGCTTTTTAAATGTCCATCTCTAGTAATTTACACAAATTGAAACATATTTTAATAATTTCCCTTTTACTCTTAAAAAAAACATTGTTTTAAAAAAAGAAAAATAAACAAAAATTTAAAATATTTCAATAAAAAAAAAAATATTTCATAAACAAACACCAAAGTCAATAAAACAAATTTCAAATGGAACTTTAACAATAATAAGTTTTAAAGAAAAACAAACTTACTCTCTCTCTCTCTCACTCTCACCCATAAATTTAAAAAGAAACTCTCCCTGAAAACTAAACATTTTACAAAATTACAAAACAGCAATAATATTAAAAATAATTATTAATATTTAAAAAAAAAGTTTGGTTTGGAATTTTTTGAAATTCTTTTTTTCTTGAAACAAAACAAATTGTGGTTCTAAGTATTTACGAATAGGACCTTTCAACAAGCAAACGTAATGTAAAAGCAAACAAATTATTAACATATTTTATTAAAAAAAAAGTAAATTAATATTTAAAAAAAAAGTTAAGAGTTTTTGATTAAAACTAACAATTTCTTAAACAAAAAAATATTTCTTAAAATATTTATATAAAAAAAATTTTCGCTTAGCATGTATTTAGTATATTATTAACAAAAACAACAATTTAAAACTCAATATATTTATTATTTTTCTTAAAACTTTTTTCAATATTTAATTCAAAAGCAACAAAAAAAAAGTTAAACAAATTTATTATAACATAATAAAAGTAATATTTATTAAAAAAAATAATATTTAATCAAAAAATTAAAAAAAAATAAATAAACAAAATATTTAAATATTTCAATATTTTGTTTAACATTTCTTTAAAAAAAAAATCCCTTAAAAATAAATATTACACTTATAAAAGAAATATATTTAAATAATTTAAAACGCGCGTTTAAATTAATGTTAAAAACAAAAACAAAAAAAAAAGAATATATATATATTTTTTTCTAGCAGCCCAAAATAAGCTTTAACCAATATTTAGTAGTTTCATTTAACAAAAAAAAAAAAAAAAAAATACAAAAAAAACTAGTTTCAATTGTTAATTATATTATATAACTATAACCAAAAGTAATTTAATTAAAAATTTAAAACAAAAACAAAAAATTAATTAAAGTGAACATCGTAACAATAATTTTAAGTTTACAAAAGAAAATTTTCAAAATGTTTTTTTTTTCTAAAATTTTAGTTAAAGTTGACTGAATGTCTTAATTTTAAATTTTGTGTTTTGCTAAACTGTATTGAAAATGATTAAGAAAGATTAAGAAATTTCAAAATTTAAAATTTCAATATGAAATTTCAAATTTCTCTTTAAAAGTGAAACATGTTTTCTTTTCAATTTAGAAAATGTTAAAAAAAATTGAAAATTTTCATTCAAAATTGATAAAATTGCAAATTTTTTAACAAATTTTATTGTTTTTATAAAAAATTGCAAGTTTTTTTTTCGATTTTAATAATTTTTAATAAAAATTGCAAATTTTTAATAAAAAATGCAAAATTTTATTAAAAATTTAATAATTTCTATTAAAAATTGCAAATTTTTATTCAAAATTTGATAATTTCTATTAAAAATTACAAATTTTTTATAAATTTTATTGAAAATTTTAATTTTTATACAAATTTTATAGTTTTTATAAAAATTTCAAGTTTTTTTTCAATTTTGATAATTTTTTATAAAAATTACAAATTTTTATTCAAAATTTAATCATTTCTATTAAAAATTGCAAATTTTTATTCAAAATTTAATAATTTCTATTAAAAATTTCAAATTTTTTTTAAAAATATTTTTTATAAATTCTATTGAAAATTTCAATTTTAATACGAATTTTATTGTTTTTATAAAAATTGCAAGTTATTTTTTCGATTTTAATAAATTTTTATAAAAATTACAAATTTTTATTCAAAATTTAATAATTTCTCTTAAAAATTTTTCAATTTTTATTCAAAATTTAATAATTTCTCTTAAAAATTTTCAATTATTATTCAAAATTTTATAATTTGTATTAAAAATTTTTAAACTTTTATACGTATTTCATAATTTTTAATAAAAATTATAAATTTTTATTCGGAATTTATTCAAAATATAATAATTTCTATTAAAAATTGTAAATTTTTATATGAATTTCATAATTTTTAATAAAAATTATAAATTTTTAATTCGGAATTTATTAATTTTTAATAAAAATTTCAAATTTTTATTCGAAATTAAAAAATTTCTATTTAAATTTGAAAATTTTCAATGGAAATTAAAAATTTTCATATGAAATTTAAAAATTTTAGTTCAAAATTACAAAATTTTTATTTGAAAAGAGAAAATTTGTATACGACAACGCAAGAGTTTCTATTAAAATTTGGATTTAAAAAACTTCTAATCGAAATTGAAATTTTTGAAATTGAAATATAAATTGAAAATTTCAAAACGAAATTGAAAATTTCAAAACGAAATTGAAAATTTCTTATCAAGAACATTCTCGAAATTGAAAATTTTTATAAAGAATTAGAAAATTTGTATAAAAAATCATAAATTTCTATTTGGAATTGAAAATTTCTATACGAAATTGAAAATTTCTATTTGAAATTGAAAATTTCTATTTAAAATTGAAAATTTCTATTTGAAATTGAAAATTTCTATGCGAAATAGAAAATTTCTATTCAAAATTATAAATTCTATAAGAAATCGAAATATTCTATACGAAATTGAAAATTTCTATACGAATTTAAAAATTTCTATACGAAATTGAAAATTTCTATTTGAAATTGAAAATTTCTATTTGAAATTGAAAATTTCTATTTGAAATTGAAAATTTCTATTTGAAATTGAAAATTTCTATTTGAAATTGAAAATTTCTATACGAAATTGAAAATTTCTATGCGAAATTGAAAAATTTCATACGAAATTGAAAATTTCTATAGAAATTGAAAAATTCTGTACAAAATTGAAAAATTCTATACGAAATTGAAAATTTCTATACGAAATTGAAAATTTCTATTTGAAATTGAAAATTTCTATACGAAATTGAAAATTTCTATACGAAATTGAAAATTTCTATACGAAATTGAAAATTTTTTATAGGAAATTGAAAAATTCTATTCGAAATTTGAAATGCGCATTTAAAATTTGCAAATTTTTATTCGAAATTAAACATTTTAATTCGAAATTGAAAATTTCTGTTCGAAATTGAAAATTTCTGTTCAAAATTGAAAATTTCTATTCGAAATTGAAAATTTCTATTCGGAATTAAAAATTTCTATTCAAAATTTAAAATTTATATTCGAAATTAAAAATTTCTATTTGAAATTGAAAATTTCTATTCGAAAATTTCTATTCGAAATTGAAAATTTCTATTCGAAATTGAAAATTTCTGTTCAAAATTGAAAATTTCTATTCGAATTTGAAAATTTCTATTCGAATTTGAAAATTTCTATTCGAATTTGAAAATTTCTATACGAAATTGAAAATTTCTATTCGAAATTGAAAATTTCTATTTGAAATTGAAAATTTCTATACGAAATTGAAAATTTCTATTCGGAAATAAAATTTTTTATTCCAAATTGAAAATTTCTATTTGAAATTGATGATTTCTATTTGAAATTGAAATAAAAATTACTATTCGAAAAAAAATTTTAATTCGAAATTGAAAATTTTTGTTCAAAATTAAAAATTTTTATTCGAAATTGAAAATTTTAGTTCGAAATTAAAAAAATTTTATTCAAAATTGAAAATTTCAATTCGAAATTAAAAAGTTTTTTTTCGAAATTGAAAATTTCAATTTGAAATTAATTTTTTTTTCGAATTAAATTTTTTTTCGAAATTGTAAATTTTGAATACAAAATTCCATTTAATTATATAGTCTAGTCTACAATCTAGTATGTAGTCTGTAGTCTAGTCTTTAGACTACTCTATGGTCTAGTTTTAAGTCTAGTAAATTTTTTAGACTGTAGTCTAATCAAGTCTGCGGTATTGTCCATAGTCTAGTTTGTGATCTTGGGTATAGTCTAGTCTATAGCCTATAATCCAGTTTTCTGTCCAGTCTATAGTCTAGTCTTTGGTCTAACCTATAGTCTAGTTTATAAATTAAAAAAAAAATTTGTAAAAATTTAAAAAATTTCTTTTCTAAATTGAAAATTTCTACAAAATTTCTTAGTAATTATGTTAGGTCACCTTCCCCCTTCGCGCCCCTCCCCCTAAACCTAGTCTTCTCTGGCCACGTTTTCCATTAACAAAATTAGAGGCTTCCATTTTATTAGAAAAAGAAAAAAAACAAATTGGTATTTTAAATTTAAATAATTTTAAGAAAACAACGAATATTTTTGCACTTTCGTTAATTATAGTTTAAACTTTAGTTAAAAAAAAGAAAAATAAATTATAAATTGAAGGCTTAAACTTTAAAACAAAATCACTAAGCGTTGGAAAACATTAAAAGGGGGGCACAAAACAATAAAACACAAAATTTCCAAAAAAAAAGAACATTCGAAAAGGATTTATTGTATAAAAACTTAAGTTTAAACTTGGTTTTAGAATTTACTTAAGTTAAAATTTTCTTCAGTTATCTCTTTAAGCTTGTGATTTAAGAGAAAATTACGATTGGAATTTTGCTGTCGTGAGCAAACAGCAAAAGTTTAAACGTAATTATGGAATATGTTGCAGGTTTTTAGGGGCTTTATAAACTATTAGTTTAGTGAGGGTTTAAAGTTGTCGTTAGCGAGTAGCTATAGTTTAAACATAGTTTTAAACGAAATTTCTTTTTATTTTTAATTAGTTTTTTTCTTTAATTTTTTTTAAGAAAAAAACTGCGATTGAAGTTTTGCTGTCGTGAGCAAATAGCAAAAATTTAAACGCAGTTTAATTAGATTATGTAAAACTTAGTTTAACTAACTAAATTTGTTAGTTTTGTTTAGTTTTTGGTTTAAATTGATAGATTACGTTTTGAATTTTGCTGTCGTGAGCAAACAGCAAAAGTTTAAACGTAATTAGAGAAAAATTTAAAAAAACTATTATTGTGGTAAATGATCTCATAATGATAATTAACGAAATAATTAGGTTGTAATTAGATTTCTTTAAAAAACGAAAACATTTTGAAAATTTTCTTGTTTTTCTTTATGGAAAACCCAACCCGTTAAAAGTATGGGGTTTAACGATTTATAAAAATTATATACAAAATAAATTTATTCTCTTAAATGTCTTAAACATACACACATATGCTTAAGTTTTGTTTTTTGGCTTTAATTGTTTAAATCTTTATAAAAATAAAACAAAAAGTATAAAAATAATCATTAACTCGTTAACTTTTTCTCTTATTTTTTATTTCTTTTTAAAAACTAATAATTTTTAACTTAAAACAACTACAACAACTAAAATTTAACTTAATTACAAGTTGTTAAAGTAAAAAAAAAAAAAAAACAAAATTTATTAAATTAAAAGCTTCTCTTTCTCAGTTGTTTGTTTTTCTCTAAATAATAATAAAACAAAACCCAACAAAACAAATTGAAACTAAAAAAATCCAACAACCAACAAATGCAATAACAAATATATTTAATAAAAATAATAAATACACTCTTCAAAATATATAAAAAAAAAACTACAACAACATTAACTTAAAACAAACATATTTAGTTTTTTCTTTTGGAGTCTAAAAGAAAGACAAAAATACTGTTTACTCTCATTAATCACATTCAGGACATCTTAACAATTACAACTACAACAACAGTTATTAACCACCAATCTAATAGATAACAGCAACAATTACCAACAACAAACATTATTAAGAATTTATCAAAAAACAAAAAAAAAAAAGAAAATTATTATAAAATGTAAACAAAATATTTCTTTAAAAAGAAAAATTATATAAAATTCGTTTGCTTGGAGATTTCAATAAAAATTAGATGTGTTAACTAGTGGGACACACTGTATAAAACAAAAACCCATTAAAAACAATTGAACTAAGTCTCTTTGCTAAGAAAAAAGAGGCTTAAAGTGTTTTATTTCATTTAGTAAAAAAAGGAGAGAGTAAGAGTTATATCTTAAACTAAATATATTTTAAGTCTTTGATAGAATTATAGATCTCAAAACTTATTTAGATGACAAGACAACTTTTCTATAGAAATTTTCGTTTTCAAAATGAATCAAGAAATATTTTTCTATAGAAAAGTAATAATGAACCTCTAACTTGAGGTTATATTCAACTATATTCTGCATTTCGATTCGACTCTCCGTCACATAAACAACAACTTACAAAAACTTAGGTACGATCGTAACGCAGAATACACACGTTCGTAAAGCCTTGAAACGAATTACTTCTTCTTTTTCTTACGATTCAGTTTTTTGTTGGAATACCATTCGTTGCGTATCGTAATTGAAATGCAGAAAAGAGGTGATTATAGTTTTAACTATTTACCACCATATTCATAAAGGCTTAATAAAGTTATTGATGGTTTATTGTAGGAATTTTGTATGGAAGATGTACTTACATCTGGTTCACACTGGGAAACTTTTGTTGAGAAACTTTTGATTTTGTGTGTGAGAGCAAGAGATTGTTAATATTTCTTTCTCTCACACACAAAATTTAAGATTCCCAAAAAAAGTTAACTAGTGTGAACCAGGTCTTAATAAACCTAAAATAAGCGATTAATATCTTTATGAATATGAAGATTAAACTTGAAAATTATTTATTAAGAACAATAAGAGATTGGCGGTTGTTTTGTAAAAGAAAACTGGTTTCAGTTTAAACTACTGAAACGTTTAAAATGATTTATTGACAACAATAAGAGATTGCTTTTTCTTGGAATATGATTCAAAACAAATTAAACTTTAACATTACAAAAGTTATTGATTTGAATCAAGAGTTGCACGGTTTTGATTTTTCACACATAAAATTTTTAAAAATTTTCACACACAGTAAATTTTTCACCATTTTTTTAACTGCTTTTCTTTTTGATTTTTTTATAAATAACTTTTCTTTTTGTTTATTTAATTATTTATGATTTTTTTTATATATTTTCTTTCATTTTAGTTTTTTTATCGAATTTTAATTGCAAATGCATCAAGTTTAGCAATTGCAATAAATGGATGTGAAGCTTTGAAATTATGTTAAACATTAAGTAAAAACTAGAAACAAATTAAAGAAATCCTTAAGCATCAAGGTTTTAATACAATAAAGGTGAGTGTTGTGAGAGAATCTTTCTTTGTTTTATATGATATAATAAAGATTTTAAAGACACTGCTTTAAAAAAAACAAAAATTATTAGTAAAATAAACGAAAAGATAAAAATGCCCAAATGATATGAAGAGAGTAAGAAAAATATGAAAACTAAATTTAACTTTCATCATCACTGCCGGCATTTTGACGAGGTTTGGGACCACCAGCACGTTTAGCCATAATAATTTGATCGACTTTAAGTATGGTATTGGCAGCTCCTACAGCATATTTAATGCCCCAGTATTTAGCTTGATAAAGATCATAGATTTTATTGCTGGCAACATCATAAGTTTCAGCCTTTTCGGCTTCAATATTAAGACCAACATTTTTGCCCGCCTCCTCTTTGTGGGCCAAATACAATTGATTGACAATTTCAGTGCCATTAATACCGGTATTTTCAGCTAAAGCTTTGGGGAAAGCTTCCAAGGCGGTGGCAAAACGTCTGACAGCATATTGTTCTAAACCGGGTAGGGTATCAGCATAGGCAGCAATTTGTGTGGCTAATTCAATTTCTATGGCACCAGCACCGGGTACATAACGTCCGTCACGTGATAGACACTTAAAGTTATTGACACCATCATCGATGGCACGTTCAATATCATCCATAAAGTTGTCAGTGGCACCACGCACAACGATGGTAGCAATACGAGAGTCTTTGCCTTCATTTCTATAAAGACACAGAGAGGGTGTTTTGTTTTTAATTTTTATTCCAAAATAAATTTAACTTTTATTGTTGTCAATAAATAATTTTAAATGTTAAAGTTCTTAATGTTTGAATCCAATAAGCTTTTCTATAGAAAATATGTTCTAATCTAAGCAACCTTTTTCTACAGAATCGAAACAATTTTCCTATAGAAAACTAGTTCGAATCGAAGCAACTTTTCCTATAGAAAAGTAATTCGAATCGAAGCAACATTTTCGATTGAAAAGTAGTTCAAATAGAAGCAACTTTCCCTCTAGAAAAGTAGTTCGTATGGAAGCAACTTTTCTTATAGAAAAGTAGTTCGAACTAAAGCAAATTTTCCTATAGTAAAGTAGTTCCAATCAAAGCAACTTTTCCAATACAAAAGTAGTTTGAATCGAAGCAACTATTCCTATACAAAAGTAGTTTGAATCGAAGCAACTTTTCCTATAAAAAAGTAGTTTGATTTGAAGCCACTTTTTCTATAGAAAAGTAGTTCGAATCGAAGCAATCTTTCAAATAGAAAAGTAGTTCGAATCGAAGCAACTTTTCCTATAGAAAACCGGTTCGAATCGAAGCAACTTTTTCTATAGAAAAGCACTGCGAATCGAAGGAACTTTTCCTATAGAAAAGTTGTTCGAATCAAAGCAACTTTTTCTATAGAAAAGTAGTTCGAATCTAAGCAGTTTTTCCTATAGAAAAATGTACGTAAACTTTTCAAATACAAAAGTACTTCGAATCGAAGCAATTTTTTCTATAGAAAAGTAGTTTGAATTGAAGCGACGTTTGGTATCGAAAAGTTGTACGAACCGAAGCAACTCTTTCTATAAAAAGTAGTTCGAATCAAAGCAACTTTTTCTATAGAAACGTAATAGAAATCGAAGGAACTTTTCCTACAGAAAAGTAGTTTGAATCGAAGAAACTTTTTTATAAAAAAAAAAAATACTTCGAAACGAATCAAATTGAAACAATTTTCTATAGAAAAGTAGTTCGAATCAAAGCTTTTTTTTCAATAGAAAAGTAGTTCGAAACGAAGAAATTTTTCCTGTAGAAAAGAAGTTTGAATCAAAGCAACTTTTCTTATTCAATAGTTTTTCGAATTGAAGGAACATTTCCTAAAGTTGTCCTGTTTTGTTTTCAAAAATAATCTAAAAATTTAAAAGACACTTACCTGAAAGCTACAATAGCGGTATCACCCAATTCTTCAATGCAAACCTTGTCGCAGTAACCCAATTCCTCTTGGCTGGGAGTGGTAATGCGTGGCAAAACAGTACCATTGACAGCACGAGCCAAACGTCTTAAATCGAATTTAGAATTCAAACGGACAGCCATCAAATTGTATTTGTTAAGGAAATGTAAAGCCATATCACCAACTTTACCACCGGAAACCACAACCTTGGCACCAGTATCGGCAATAGCCTTAATTTGATTCTCCAACAAGTTTTCTTCGCCTGCTGAGAAGTTCATAAGTTCATCGGCGGATTTGATTAAGACAGTACCCTTGGTTTCAGTCTGAATAATATCAACGGGGCAGGAGAAGATGGCAATTTTAGCCTTTTCAGCAAATGAAACATCACCTTCAACGAAACGTTTGAAAACCATGCCATGCACTACTTCGGACTTGGCTAAGCCACTGCCCAAGATTTTGCAAACACGAATGTTGTCAACATTGAAGGTGCCCTTATCAGGTAAAATGGATACGCAAGCTTTGGCCACTAAATCGGTAATGAAATCTTCTTGACCATACTGTTTGGACATAATACAGGCACGCAAGCATTCCTTAACTTGTGACAAATCACGATAATCCTTAATTTCATGACACACCAATTTGGGCAAAATTTCCAAAGCCTTGTCCATGGCCTTTTCATAGCCATCGGCTATTTCGGCGGTGGTAATACCCAAGCGCAAAAGTTCTTCAGCTTTTTCCAATAAAGCACCGGCAAAAATGACCACAAAGTTAGTGCCATCACCGACTTCAGCGTCTTGCATTTCACTGGCCATAACCATAAGTTTGGCAGCTGGATGTTCAACATCCAATTCACGCATTATAGTGCCGGCATCACTGGTCACGAATTGTTTTTCAATGTAATTGATGATCATTTTGTTCATGCCATTTGGTCCATAGGCAGAGCGCATGGTTTGGGCAAATTCTTTGCAGGCGGTAATATTACGATAAACAGCCTCTTCCAAGCCACTATACATCTGTTATAAAGTAAATCATGGTTTAATAACACCAAAAACAAAAAGTTCATTTATTTTTAATCAGAAAATTTAATAATTTCCACAAATGTTTAACTTTATTAGCCAAAACCCTTCAACCCGTGATGAGTCAGTTTCGTCTATCGCGTTTTTTTTTTACTCTGCTCTGCAGCTGTTCGCTTAAAACTACCGCATGACAGCATTTTTGTGTTTTTTATTAAATTTTCTTAGAAATTCCTTTTGAATCTTGGAAATTTCTTTTAAAATCTCTGGGTTTTACTTACACGGGCTCCTTCCTTCATCATTTGGGCTACGCCGGGTGCTTTGGGTACAGATAAAGCCATTTTTTTGCACAGATTTTTTTCCTCTTAACACAAATTCACTAAACCGTCCAAATGAAAATTCTCAACAAGACAAGAAATAACAATAATTAACCTCACTTCTTGTCAAAGCCGCCTACGGTTACTTTGAACTCGCTAATTACTGGTTAACCAGAGAGTGAATGATTACTTTCTCGAAGGTTATTTTTTGTTCTTTTAACGAAAGAGTTGCCAGATGAGGAAAATTTATACAATAGCGATAAAGTGGCTATTTTTGTACATTTAATAGAAAATACTTTTAATAAATGGTAAAAATTTTACAAAATCATATTTTCAATTAAAAAAAAATACATTTTTATGAAGTAAACATATTTTTGTTATAAAACTAGTTTAGTTCAGTTCTAGTTTAGATCTAGTTCAGGACTAGAACAGTTATAGTTGAATTCTAATTCAGTTCTAGTTTAGTTCAAGACTAATACAAGTTCTAGTTTTAGTTCTGTGTGTAGTTCTTTTCTAGTTTTGTTCTAGTTCTGTTCTAGTTGATGTCTAGCTCTGTTTTTGTTCAGTTCAAGTTGAGTTCTAGTTCAGTTCCAGTTCAGTTCTAGTTCAGTTTTAGTTCAGTTCTAGTTCAGTTCCAGTTCAGTTCTAGTTCAGTTTTAGTTCAGTTCTAGTTCAGTTCTAGTTCAGTTCTAGTTCAGTTCTAGTTCAGTTCTAGTTCAGTTCTAGTTCAGTTCTAGTTCAGTTCTAGTTCAGTTCTAGTTCAGTTCTAGTTCAGTTCTAGTTCAGATCTAGTTTAGTTCTAGTTCAGTTCTAGTTCGGTTCTAGTTCAGTTCTAGTTCAGTTCTAGTTCAGTTATAGTTCAGTTCTAGTTCAATTCTAGTTTAATTCTAGTTCAGTTCTAGTTCAGTTCTAGTTTAGTTCTAGTTCAGTTCTAGTTCGGTTCTAGTTCAGTTCTAGCTCAGTTCTAGTTCAGTTCTAGTGCAGTTCTAGTGCAGTTCTAGTTCAGTACTAGTTCAGTTCTAGTTCAGTTCTAGTTCAGTTCTAGTTCAGTTCTAGTTCAGTTCTAGTTCAGTTCTAGTTCAGTTCTAGTTCAGTTCTAGTTCAGTTCAGTTCTAGTTCAGTTCTAGTTCAGTTCTAGTTCATTTCTAGTTTAGTTCTAATTCAGTTCTAGTTCAGTTCTTCTTTAGTTCTAGTTCAGTTCTAGTTTAGTTCTAGTTCAATTCTAGTTCAGTTCTAGTTCAGTTCTAGTTCCAGTTCAATTCAAGTTTGGTTCTAGTTTAGTTCTAGGTCAATTCTAGTTTGGTTCTAGTTCAGTTCTAGTTCAGTTCTAGTTCAGTTCTAGTTCAGTTCTAGTTCATTTCTAGTTTAGTTCTAATTCAGTTTTAGTTCAGTTCTTGTTTAGTTCTAGTTCACTTCTAGCTCAGATGAGTTCAGTTCAATTTTAGTTCAAGATTGATCTAATTCAGTTCTCTTCTTCAAAGTAACAGGAATTTACTTTTATTCTTACCTAATGTCTGAATACAGAGTTGCATTTGGTTGTTGTTATTAATGGTGGCCATATTTACATTTAGCTAAGTGTGGCTAATTTTTTATTGATTTTTTTCACACCAATTACAGTTATCAGTGTTGAATTGATAAAAAAAATACATAAATTATAATTTTATTAAAGGTAAGCTAAATTTATAATAAAATATCCCATAAGTTAATAAAAAATAAACTATTTTACAGCATTCTCGAAAAATCAAAACCAAACATTTTGTATTATCTAATTTAAAGTCTTCAAAAGCTACAAGTGCTGATTTGTGGTGTATTTTCCCACTCTCATTAATTTTCTTAAGGCCTGTTGCATATTTTTTTAACAGTCACTTTGAAGTCCCTAAGCAGCAACATAGGGCTCGCCGAGACCGCTCTATTGGACATCATGGCTGCCAATATACAACAGCAGCGCTTAATTAATGAACAATTAAGACGCGAGGTGGAAATATCAAGAGCCCGTGTCTCTGACTCCTGCATGTTAATGATGAAATACATGTCGGAACATGAAAATGAAGATTGTCTACTAACCGGTTTTACTAGTCAAAAGTTGAATCCTTTTAGGGAGAAAAGTTCCTGTAGTGTTTTGTAAATTGACCGTTTAAAATTGATTGAAAAAAAACTTAACAGTTCCTAACACTTCTATTAAAGGATTTTTGAAAAACACAAACACACACAAACATATAAAATGGAACTCAATTATTTATTGGTAGTATTATATACATACATATTTAAAACATATATACATATTAATATAAATACATAGAAAAATTAAATGCTTACTAGGCATTTTTGAAAACTCACAGTATTGAAAACAAAATGAATTTCAAAATTAAACAATATTTAACCGTCTATTGTTATATACAAATTATTAAAAAAAAAAACAACAAGAAAATGTTTTAAATAAAACTACAAAATATTTTATTAACTTGTAATTCCTATGTCTATCATGGGAATGCTCTCTATTGGAGTACTATATATAAATGTTAAATGGAATGATAACTGGATAACTGAAACTTTCTCTCTAGATGAAACTGAAATTGCATGCACTTAAACTGAATTTATAAAAAAAAAAATACAAATAACAAAGTATCAAATAAATGTATTTGCTGTAGTGTTAATACAAAAAAATATAATATCAATGGAAAACTTATAAATAAATTATAGAAAATATAAACAAAATATTCCTGTTTTATTTTAAAATATTAATAAAATATAAATTAAATTTATTTCTTTTTGCAGCACTGTTTGTAATTATCTTTAGCCACTCAAATGTATTTTGGCCATTGAACTCTTATTAAGGATTGTTGAAACCAAACTCAAGTTGGCAAAAAATTAAAGAGAAAAGAAAAATGATAAAAATAATGAAATATTAAGGGTATTCTAGATAAAGAGATAGAACAGAACTAGAACAGAACTAGAACAGAACTAGAAGAGAACTAGAACAGAACTAGAACAGAACTAGAACAGAACTAGAACAGATCTAGAACAGAACTAGAACAGAACTAGAACAGAACTAGAACAGAACTAGAACTAGAACAGAACTAGAACAGAACTAGAACAGAACTAGAACAGAACTGGAACAGAACTGGAAAAGAACTAGAACAGAACTAGAACAGAACAAGAAAAGAAGTAGAACTGAACTAGAACAGAACTAGAACAGAACTAGAACAGAACTAGAACAGAACTAGAACAGAACTAGAACAGAACTAGAACAAAACTAGAACAGAACTAGAACAGAAATAGAACAGAACTAGAACAGAACTAGAACAGAACTAGAACAGAACTAGAACAGAACTAGAACAGAACTAGAACAGAACTAGAACAGAACTAGAACAGAACTAGAACAGAACTAGAACAGAACTAGAACAGAACTAGAACAGAACTAGAACAGAACTAGAACAGAACTAGAACAGAACTAGAACAGAACTAGAACAGAACTAGAACAGAACTAGAACAGAACTAGAACAGAACTAGAACAGAACTAGAACAAGAACAGAACAAGAACAGAACAAGAACAGAACAAGAACAGAACAAGAACAGAACAAGAACAGGACAAGAACAGAACAAGAACAGAACAAGAACAGAACAAGAACAGAACAAGAACAGAACTAGAACAGAACTAGAACAGAACTAGAACAGAACTAGAACAGAACTAGAACAGAACTAGAACAGAACTAGAACAGAACTAGAACAGAACTAGAACAGAACTAGAACAGAACTAGAACAGAACTAGAACAGAACTAGAACAGAACTAGAA
>NC_060954.1:8663607-8669173 GCF_022045245.1 Lucilia cuprina
GTCTATAGTCTAGTCTATAGTCTAGTCTATAGTCTAGTCTATAGTCTAGTCTATAGTCTAGTCTATAGTCTAGTCTATAGTCTAGTCTATATTCTAGTCTACAGTCTACTCTATAGTCTACTCTATAGTTCAGTCTTCATTCTGTCTATATTTTTGACTATAGTTTAATCTTGTCTACGGTCTACTCTATAGTCTGGTCTTTAGATCTATAGTCTAGTCTATAATCTAATCTATAGTTTAGTTCATACTCTGAGTCTTAAAGCTTTGCTATATGCCCTCATATTTCTACAGGAAACCTCCAACAAATGTTGTTTGCTTGCATTGTTTTTTCCACAAACAACAAAACCTCTTTCAAATATCCTTTTGTGTGTGTGTGGGTATTTTGTGTTAAAATTGTTAACCTAACCACACTCTTTACATTTCCTGCAAAATATTCTATTCATATGTATATGGAAACATGCAGAAAATTTGAAATTTAGTTCACACACAGTGCGTTTTTTCTACAAATTTCTTTAAATTTCCGCTAAATATTTTTTGTAGTTTTTTTTTTTTTTTTTTTTGTAAAAAAAATCTCCCCTAAGTAATTATTTCTTTTAGTTAAAAAACAAAGTAAATATGTGTGTTGAGAATTTTTTGTAAAAAAAATAAAATAAAATCTGAAAAAACTGGGTCAAATTATGCTGCTTATGTTGCTTACCTCACACACAAGCTTATCATCAGGTTTTATTAACAACAGCAGCAGCAACAACTATAACATCGTTATCAGCAGCAACTTCGTCATCAGCAGCAACATCATCATCATATTTATAATCTTTGTTATTATTATGAACTGCAAATAATAAAAAAAAACAACATCAAGGGTTTTACTAAATTATTATTTATGTTAAAAAAAATAGAAAATTCCATTAACAAAGTATGTTTATATACCCTACTTCTAGAAATATCTAGACCTATATTTGATGTCTTAAGGTAGGGTATCAAATAAGTCATTATTTCTTATTTTACTTTTTTTTTACTATGTATCTCATACACTACTTATTCACATGCTAACGCTCTCAGAAGAAGAAGTCACTTAGATAATTACACACACAAACATAACGTTATCTGTTGGTATGTATGTGTGAATGTAGGTCCTGTTGTGTAAATCTAAAAACTAGGTTATGGTACCAATAATAATGAATGTAATTTGTTTTTTTTTATTCATCACCTACTTCTGTTTCTTCTTCTTCATTTGACAGTTTTTCATGCAATTGCTCTCAGTGTTTATGGTTGTTGTTGTTTTTGTTGTTGTAGAAAAGTGCATCATATGATTTATTTTATTTTGTATACGAAAGCATATAGCGTACGATCTAATGACGTCATATTTGTTTGTTTTCTTCTATTAAATGTTTAATGTTATTGCAATTTTTTTCTCGTTTGGTTGTAGTAACAGAATTGTATAATAGTGGGTCTATTAAGAGCTTGATTTTATCAACTATTTGGTTGTTAGTGTGTGTTTAAAGAGTTTAATCATGATTTCAAAAGAAAATTTTCGAATTTTCGAGAATTTTTTTGGAATTAATTAAATATTTTTGAAAAAAAAATAAAGACAATTCGAATGAAGATTTATTCGAATAATTTTTTATTCGAATAACTTTTTATTCGAATAACTTTTTATTTGAATAATTTTTTATTCGAATATTTTTTTATTCGAATATTTTTTTATTCGAATAACTTTTTATTCGAATAACTTTTTCATGATTAATGTTTTATTCGAATAACTTTTTATTGAAATAAGTTTTTATTCAAATAATTTCTTATTCGAATGTTTTTATTCGAATAACTTTTCATTGAATATTTTGAATATTTGAATATTTTTTATTTGAATAGCTTCTTATTCGAATAAGTTTTATTTGAATAATTTTTTATTCGAGTTTTTATTCGAATAATTTTTTATTTGAATAACTTTTTATTGAAATAAGATTTTATTCGAATAATTATTTATTCGATTTATATTTTATACGAATAATTTTTTATTCGAATAACTTTTTACTCGAAAATTTAAATAACTTTTCATTGGAATAAGTTTTTATTCGAATAACTTTTTTTTCGAATAGTTTTTTAATCGAATAATTTTATTCGAATAACTTTTTATTCGAATAATGTTTTAATCGAATAATTTTATTCCAAAAAAAATTTTTAATTCGAAAAATTTTTGTTTTTCAATAACTTTTTATTCGAATATTTTTTATTCAAATAGCTTTTTATTCGAATTATTTTTTATTCGAATAGCTTTTTATTCGAATAACTTTTTATTCAAATAAATTTTTATTCAAATTACGAAAAAAAATTTATTGGAATAAGTTTTTATTCGAATAACTTTATATTCGAATAACTTTTTATTCGAATAATTTTTCATTCAAATCACTTTTTATTCGAATAGCTTTTTATTCGAAAAATTTCTTTTTTAAATAACTTTTTAGTCGAATAATTTTATTCGAATAACTTTTTATTCGAATAATTTTTTAATCGAATAATTTTATTCGAATTACTTTTTATTCGAAAATTTTTTTTTTCAATAACATTTTATTCGAATATTTTTTACTCGAATAACTTTTTATTCGAATAACTTTTTATTCGAATAACTTTTCATTCAAATAATTTTTTATTCAAATAACGAAAAAAATTTTATTGGAAAAAGTTTTTATTCGATTAACTTTATATTCGAATAACTTTTTATTCGAATAATTTTTCATTCGAATAACTTTTTATTCGAAAAATTTCTTATTTAATTAACTTTGTATTTGAATAATTTTATTCGAATGACATTTTATTCGAAAAATTTTCAGATTTAAATTTTTATTCGATTAATTTCAATCGATTAAACGAATATTTATTCGAATAATAAAACATTTTATAACAGTTTTAAGAAAACTTTATTATTTTAAACATGATTTACAAATTCGAATTGTTAAATTTAAACACGATTTAAACGGTTAATCGAATAATTTTAATCGATTAACTGAATAATTTTTCATTGATTATTCGAATATTTTTTTATATTTTATTTATCTCTAAGCCTAAACTTTATTATTTTTTGAAATATTTTTAATCAATGTCGAACAAATTGATTCGATTACTCATATTCTAATAATCGAATAATTTTAAGCGATTATTCGTTTATTATATCACTCATTATTTGTCTAAATTTAACGATGATGAATTGAATAATGATTCATTTATAAATTTTCACCCATTTTTCATTACTTTTGATCGATTATTCGAATAATTTTATTCGTTTATTCGAATAATTGAAATTTTCAACTCAGTTTTAAGAGAACTTTTTTATTTTAAAAATGATGTATAAAATCGATTTGTTAAATGAAAACATGATTTAAACGGTTATTCGATTAGATTTAATCGATTAACCGATTATTTTTAATCGTTTATTCGAGTATTTTTATTTTGTTTATGTAAAATTTTCTTATTTTAAAAAGATTTTACAAAACGATTCGGATAATCGAATAAATTGAAGCGATTATTTGTTTATTGTTTCACACTTTATCGTCTAAAGTTTAAGGCTTTCGACTAAAAGAATCAATCATTCATACATTTTAAACCGTCTTAAACGATTAATCGTATACATTTAATCGATTATACGAATAATTTTATTTGATTCATTTTAATCGATTATTCGAATATTTTTTATATTGTTTATGTAAAATTTTCTTATTTTAAAAAGATTTTACAAAACGATTCGGATAATCGAATAAATTAAACCGATTAATCGTTTATTGTTTCACACATTATCGTCTAAAGTTTCGTATCGTATACTTTTAATCGATTATACGAATAATTTTATTCGATTAATTTTAATCGATTATTTTTAATCGATTAACCGAATATTTTTAATTGATTATTCGAATATTTTTGTATTGTTTAACATAAATTTTCTTATATTAAAGAGATTTTACAAAACGATTCGGATAATCGAATACAATGAACGAATAATCGTTTATTGTTTCACACATAATCGTCTAAAGTTTAAGGCGATCGACTTAAAGAATCAATCATACATACATTTTAAACCGTCTTAAACGTTAAACGATTATTCGAATAATTTTATTCAATTAACCGAATAATTTTATGCGATTATTCGAATATTTTTAATTTTTTATTTAGCCTAAAGTCTAAACTTTATTATTTTCAAATATTTTCGCTAAATCAAACAAATTTATTCGATTACTCATATTATTTTTATAAACATTCCTTTTTACATCTTTTGTTTTTTTTAACATTTACATGAAAATTTCAATAAACACTCTCAAAACTGTTAAGAACTTAATCATAATAATGGTTTGTTTACATGTAGTTGTTTTTTTTTTCACCATTTGCATTAAATGATTCTACAGCTTAAGCAAAACAAAACAAACAAACTCTCCAGAGAGAGCAGAAAAATAACTAAAATCTCTTGCTCTTAGTGTCGTTTAAAACATGTTGACCAGTATTTATAATCTCTTTTTGAAATTCTTAACACACCCATAATAAGTAGAAAACCCAACAGAAGTAAAGAGAATATAAAAGGACGGACATATAATGTTTAAATACATCCAGCAAAAACATACAAATACCATTAGATGACGCTTCTGCTGTTGTTGTTGTTATTGTTTTTTGCCTTTAGTTGTTGTTATTATTGTAAAACAATATACTACAAAATGGTGCTATATTTAGTGTACATGTGCTTTGAAATATCCTTTAAAGGATACTCATGCATTCCGTTTATATATACAATTTGTAAATGCAATAGTATAGGTGCATACATACTTATGTATGTACATAGAAATCTATACATATTTATACATATATTCTATGTATATTTATGAGTTTGTCAACTTGGTGGTTGTGGGTCATTGAACCAAAAAAAAAAAAAAAAATTTGCTGGTTGGTTTGTGGTTGACTGGTTACGTTTTAAGATAAATACTAAAAAAAATTACATTATTGTTGTTGTTGTTTCTTCATTATTGCACTTGTTGTTAATTTCTTATTTAAACTACTACGACAAGTTTAAGTTTTTTTTATGATTATTTCTAATAAATGCATTTTTTTACAGTTACAGTAATTGCTGTAGTTGTGTTGTAAGTCCTTAAAAATTCTATGGATTAAAATACATTATTTTTTACAATTATGTATATTATGATAGTCAAAACTACAATATAATTTACCCAGAATGTAGTTCAATTTATAGTTTAAGCGAACGATTAAAATATAGCCCTGCTTATAGCCCATAGTGAAGTCTACTAGACTATAGACTACACTTAAGACTAAACTGTAGACTAGACTAAAGGCTTTAAATAATAGATAAGGCTACCTACTAGGCCATAGAATAGGCCTTAGATGAGACTACAGACTAGATTATAGACCAGACTATAAACTTGTCTATGAACTAGGTTAAAGATTAGACTAGACTATAGTCTAGTCCGTTCTAGTTCTGTCCTAGTTCTGTTCTAGTTCTGTTCTAGTTCTGTTCTAGTTCTGTTCTAGTTCTGTTCTAGTTCTGTTCTAGTTCTGTTCTAGTTCTGTTCTAGTT
>NC_060954.1:8669273-8672103 GCF_022045245.1 Lucilia cuprina
TAGACTAGACTATAGACTAGACTATAGACTAGACTATAGACTAGACTATAGACTAGACTATAGACTAGACTATAGACTAGACTATAGACTAGACTATAAACTAGACTGAAGACTAAACTATGGAATAGACTATCGACTAGACTATATACTAGACTACAGCCTACACTAAAGACTAGACTATAGACCAGAGTATAGACTAGACTATAGACTAGACTTTATACTAGACTTTAGACTAGACTATATTCTAGACTATAGACTAGACTATAGATTAGACTATAGACTAGACTATTGATTAGACTATAGACTAGACTATAAACTAGACTACGGACTAAACTATAGACTGGACTAGACTACGCACTTTACCGTATACTAGACCATAAATTAGACTATAGACTGGACTTTAGACTATACAGACAGACTAGAATAAGCGTTTAAAATAATTTTTAGTAAATCATAAAATGAATAATGTTTTCGATCAAAAGAAAAAAATAGATGGACAAATTCTATAAATCTCTTATAATGACAAAACTAGCCATACCTGATTTTTCTATTAATTACCTTAATATTCAGGATATATTTCTTAAAAATTACACGTAAAATAGTACAGAAAATATGACATCTCTTTCAACATTAACATAAATAAATGACGTGAACTGTTAGTTAACAGATGTTATTGTAACTGAAAGTAACAGGATTTATGTAAACTTAACCTAAATTACTGTAATGTTAAGTCGTAACATTTTCCATACAAAACAAACAATCAAACATGAATAGCTGGCATGGAAAAAATCATAACCTGAAATAGTATTGAGCTGTTGCTAATATTTGGTATAAAAAGTACCAACTACAGATTATACTTTAGACTAGGCCATAGACTATACTATAGACTAAAATGTAGATTATACTATAGACTACGCTATAGACTAAACTATGGACTAGACTAAAGACTATACTAAAGACTAGACTATAGACTAGACTATAGACTAGACTATAGACCAGACTATAGACTAGACTATAGACTAGACTATAGACTAGACTATAGACTAGACTATAGACTAGACTATAGACTAGACTATAGACTAGACTATAGACTATACTATAGACTAGACTATAGACTAGACTATAGACTAGACTATAGACTAGACTATAGACTAGACTATAGACTAGACTATAGACTATAGACTGGACTATAACGTAGACTATAGACTGGATTATAGACTAGATCATAGACGAAACAGTACACTAAACTAAATACTAGTTTAAGACTAAACCGTAGAAATGTCTTTAGATACATAATTTTCTGTTCAATAAAAAGTACCAAAAGTGATTTGTTGGTAAGGCAGTATATGTCGATAGTAGAGATTTGTTATGATAAAACAGTTACCAGTATAAATGTTAATTTTAGGTGAGTATATTGTGCAGTTAGCGCTCTCTCTCTGTACAATGCAAACAATACAGTACTCCCAAGCAAGAGCAACAACAAAATGTCTTGTTGTATGTTATAATACGGGGTTTTAAATAACAAGCACATGCATGCTTTGTAGCTCATTTAAAGTACAACCGGTGCTCGCGTAAGTTGTGCTAAATAATAAAAATTCATAAAAATAATAAAGAAATAAAGAAATAAGAACAAAGCATCAGAAAAAAACGCCTCAGAAACAAAAGAATAAATAAATATATGTAAATAAAAAGGCAACAAAAAAGTACTCATTTAATAAATAATAAATAAAGAATTATAATAAAAAGAAACTAAAAATAAACAACAATTAACACAAAACCTAAAGAAAAACTTAAAGAACATTTTTCCAGTTTCAAATTTAAAGAAAACAACTAGAGACTTTTTTTGATTATTAAAGACAATTTAGTGAGTGTTACTTTATTCGGTGTTTTAAAAAGTGTTTAACAAAATTACAGCCAGCAGCCAAAACAACAACAACAGCAACAAAATGGAAGCTGACAACAAAAAGCCTTTTAAAGTAAGTTGTTTAACATTGTTTAAGAATTTTTCTAAAAAAACTTAAATTTTTTATTTAAAACAAAATTTGACTTAAATTTTTGGGCGTCTCTTGGAATTTTTTTCACCTAATTTGTTGTTATTGTTGCAAGTGCGTTCGTTAAATATATGTCAGAAACTGGGTGAACTTAAAATAACAACAACATATTTGTTGTTGTATAAGCCAGCCAGCCAGCCTGTTTGTCCGTGCGTTTATATTTCTGTCTGTCTGTCATTTTATGTTTTTATATGTAAAAAAAACATTTGTTGTTGTTTTTGCATTTTCACTCATAATTTATTTAAGAGCAATTTTGTTTTTATAAAATCATAAATTCTCTTTGTATGTTAAGTGTTGAAGCATTTCAAGAGAATTATGCAAAAATAACATATTTCTTAACAAGTTTCATTATTATGTTTTTTTCTACGTCAAAACACACACGTTGTCTTCAAAGGATTTCTTTCTTTGGGTTATTTAAAAATTAAAAATGCACTTTGAACTGTAATTTTAAATTAAAAAGAGAAGAATTCCTTATCAAAAATATTTAAATACTATATTATTCTATTGACTATTGAAAAGACTACAGACAAGAATAAATACTAGACTATAGACATAACTATAGACTAGACTATAGACTAGACTATTGACTAGACTATAGACTAGACTATATACTAGACTATAGCCTAGCACATAGACTAGACTATAGACTGGACTATAAACTATATACTAGGCTATAGACTAGACTATAGACTGGACTATAGACTAGACTATAGACTAGACTATAGACTATACTATAGACTAGACTATAGACTAGACTATAGACTATACTATAGACTAGA
>NC_060954.1:8672203-8673483 GCF_022045245.1 Lucilia cuprina
TTCTAGTTCTGTTCTAGTTCTGTTCTAGTTCTGTTCTAGTTCTGTCCTAGTTCTGTTCTAGTTCTATTCTAGTTCTGTTCTAGTTCTGTTCTAGTTCTGTTCTAGTTCAGTTCTAGTTCTGTTCTAGTTCTGTTCTTGTTCACATCGCATTCTTAACTAAACTTTCTGTATGTTATTTTAGAAACAATTTTTTGCAGAAATTGCAACAAATTTCGTTAAATTTATTATAATTTTTTATCATTTAACCAACTAAATTTAATACGAATTTTGTTAAATTTCCACATTAATTTATATAGCATAGTTTTTGGCATAAAGTCACTACCATAAATACATTTAACCAGAGTCTATATTTCTGTGAATCGGTGTGAGTATATTTTCTATTAAAAGCCCCTTTAACTATGAGAGAACCTGATGCACTATACAAACACAAACATTTACTAAAGTTTTGTTTTAAACAACTATGGCATACTTTTAGGGTTTATTTGCAGTTAATATGTATGAAGAGATGGATAGAGTTTATACAATAATAAAAAATAAAAGTAGTTTAATTGAGAAAACTATAAGTTAAACTATTAATAAAAAAAAACAAGTTCAAAATGTTGAAGAGGAAAAGGTATGAACAAAAAATGAAATAAAATCAACAGAAAATGTAAAGTGGCATCGATTAATAAAGAAAAATAATATAAACAAAAATGGAATTAATTATTAAATTAATGAAAAGAATATTGTTAAGGTTTTAAAAATGAATAGAGATTTTGTTGTAAAGAGACTGTTTAGCATATTTTTAATTTGTTTTTTGTTTGTTTTCTTACTATTCCTTGGGCTGGAATTAACTAATTAGAAGCGTTTTTAAGTTTTATATATAAAGGCAGAACAAATTGGTTTAATTATATAAAGGGCTTAGGGTTTAAAGCATATTTTACTGCATCCTTTTAAGCTTAAAATATGCCACGAAATTTCTCCCTCATTTAAATATCTCTCAGTTTATTTGCTTAAAACCAATATTTTTATAATAAAACTATTTTTTATATCAGATACATTGTTAAAGGTTAGTATAGTCTATAGTATAGTCTAAGGCCTAGCCAATGATCTAGTCTATAGTCTAGTCTATAGTCTAGTTTATAGTCTAGTCTATAGTCTAGTCTATAGTCTAGTCTTTTGTCTAGTCTTTGGTCTAGTCTATAGTCTAGTCTATAGTCTAGCCTATAGGCTAGTCTATAGTCTAGTCTATAGTCTAGTCTATAGTCTAGTCTATAGTCTAGTCTATAGTCTAGTCTATA
>NC_060954.1:8673583-8675450 GCF_022045245.1 Lucilia cuprina
ACTAGAACAGAACTAGAACAGAACTAGAACAGAACTAGAACAGAACTAGAACAGAACTAGAACAGAACTAGAACAGAACTAGAACAAAACTAGAACAGAACTAGAAATAGAACAGAACTAGAACTAGAACAAGAACAAAACTAGAACAGAACTAGAACAGAACTAAAACAGAACTAGAACTATTACAGAACTAAATCAGAACTAGAAAAAAACTGGAACAGAACTAGAACTGCAACTGAGTATAACTTAAACAATTTAAGATAATTATTCAACACATTTGTTATACTTATTTACCTTTAACCTCTTATTTTTGAGCAGAATTATTATTTTTTTATAAAATATTTTTATTTTTCCCTGCCTTGTCTTTAAACACAAACAATCTGTGTTCAATATTTCAATGTTGGGAGAAAAAAATTCATTGGGGAAATTAAGAAAATGCGGTTGAAATATTAACGAATATTTAATCAAGGTTTTTTTACTTGCTGCTCATTTTTTTTATAAATGAATAACTAGATATTGAAAACTTTTTTTTATAACATACATGACATATACGAAGGATTAATTAAATTATGACAATTTTAAATACATTTGCTTTACCTTTTTTATAACACTAATTGCCTTATTTATTATTAGAATTTAATCGACTTGTAATGAAAAGTTCTGTTTTAAAAATGATCAATAGTTTTCAATTTAATTAAATGGATTAAGGCCGTTAGAACTGAACTGTAGAGTTTTTTTTAATAGAAAGTTTTGTGTTTGATTTTTTTTAAAAAAAAGGTTGAAAAATTCTATTAAAACAAAAAATGTCAATATTGTAGAAAAGATACAAATTTTACAAACAACTTTTTATGAAATTATATATGAAAATTTAATAAGCGTTTAATTAAAGCCATAACTCAGCTACCAAGACTTTTGTTTAAGTAAATTGAAAACCTAAATGATTTAGTTGAGCCAAACACCAAAGACTCTTGTGATGAAAAATAACCCAAAAAATATTCCTTTTTTTCTTAAGAAAATTTAAATATTTTTGTGATAAAACTTTAATATTTTCAAATTTCCATAAATTTACTACAACTCTCTTGTATATAGAGTCTCTGGTGTAAGTAACAATATCAATTCTTCTTTTTCATGTAAATAAACCTAGAAGCTATTGAACCTTTTGCAGTATTTTGTACAACAAGTCTCTCTTTCCCTCTGCCACTTTGATTTTTGCATTTTATTACATTTATTTTATATCGTGGTACTCTTAATTTCTTTTGAATAATCTCAACCCACATTTGGTTGAATTATTGTAGCATCAAGGACATGCCATAAGTATGAGTAAATTTATACCAAATCCCTGTTATTCCCTTTACCTCGTCATTCAATACACTTAAACTTACACTATTTCTCTCTTTTCGCTTTTACTCATCAAGCTACATGTGTTCTTTAAAGAAAAAAAAACACAAAACAAACAAAAACCAACAAACTCTTGTTAATGTTTGAACCCTCATTCATAAAAAATTTTTTATAATTCATACAATTCATTGAAGCTTTAACTTTTAAGTGGGATTTTCTCTTCTAAACTTCCCCTTCCATCAATATTTTTAGTTTCTTGTAACTACCTCTTGTGTACTTCTATAAATTTGGTTGTTTGTTTGGTTGATTTTTTGTGTTTTCAACATGTCGAGTATAAAGTAGCACAAAAACGGAAAATTTTTATCATTATCGTTAGTTGGGTAAAGTTTTCATCCTTGAATTAATACCAAAATATTTTCTAGTTCTAGTTCTGTTCTAGTTCTGTTTTAGTTCTGTTCTAGTTCTGTTCTAGTTCTGTTCTAGTTTTGTTCTAGTTCTGTTCTAGTTCTGTTCTAGTTCTGTTCTAGTT
>NC_060954.1:8675550-8677324 GCF_022045245.1 Lucilia cuprina
AGTTCTAGTTCAGTTCTAGTTCAGTTCTAGTTCAGTTCTAGTTCAGTTCTAGTTCAGTTCTAGTTCAGTTCTAGTTCAGTTCTAGTTCAGTTCAGTTCTAGTTCAGTTCAGTTCTAGTTCAGTTCTAGTTCAATTCTACTTTAGTTCTATTTAAGTTCTAGATCAATTTTAGTTAAGCTTTATTACATTGAACTAATATTTTTAATGTATTGTCAAATTTTTTTAATAAATTATAAATTTCAATTCAGACAAATGTGATAATGTCATTATTCTCTTATTGAAAACATTTGCAGAAATAGAAAATATTCTTTTGTTAAATATTTTTTATGCAATCTGAGTAGGAAGCAATGCAACATATTTCCATTTATAAAGCTATGAAGTGTAAAATGTAAATTGCTTATATTTTTAGAAAAAATAAAATTTGTTCCATTATATTATACCATTATTTCATTTGGTTTTGATAAACTTTATCTAAGGGGCACGTATAGAGAAAATTTCAATATATACATATATTGTTATAATATTTGGAGGTATTTTCCTTTTCTGTATTTCAAGGTACCCGAAAAATCAATAATTTATTATAAATTTTTTTCTATTTTGGTTGATATAAACATTACATTTTTGGAGGTTATATAAAATTTGATTAGTTTAGCTACATATACATATAAAGAAATTTATTTGCTAAATGCATTAGAATGATTTTTGAGACAAAATTTCATTTAATATTCATATTAGAATATGTAATTTTTGTGCTTACTTGAATTCCCCAGTATTTTTCGAATATTAGGATGCTAGAGTATGTTGAACCGAAACAAACAAAATAAATTTTTTCAAACACAATGACACTGTTTGGCACCACAATGCTCAACAAAAAAAATCAAACTCAGCCACTATTTACTAACTTTAAGCAAAAATTGTTACAAATTACATTAAACATGTTTAAATTTTTAATTTTTTTTTTTTCTAAAATTTAAGAAAAAATTTAAATGCTTTGTTGTATTGTGATCATATTTAATATGTAATAAGTATTTATGTACATATTATATACATATACGTATACTTAATATTTATTACAGGAAATAAATATCACTCATACAACAATGTTATTATGCATGTACGAATCTGCGTCATCATGACATAGAAAATACACATACATACATAAAAATTATTTTATAAACCAGCGGACAAATTAGTTCCAGTTTTGTTTTAGTTCTGTTCGAGTTTTGTTTTAGTTCTGTTGTAGTTCTGTTCTAATTCTGTTCTAGTTCTGTTCTAGTTCTGTTTTAGTTCTGTTCTAGTTCAGTTCTAGTTCTGTTCTAGTTCTGTTCTAGTTCTGTTCTAGTTCTGTTCTAGTCCTGTTCTAGTTCTGTTCTAGTTCTGTTCTAGTTCTGTTCTAGTTCTGTTCTAGTTCTGTTCTAGTTCTGTTCTAGTTCTGTTCTAGTTCTGCTCTAGTTCTGTTCTAGTTCTGTTCTAGTTCTGTTCTAGTTCTATTTTTGTTCTGTTCTAGTTCTGTTCTAGTTCTGTTCTAATTCTGTTCTAGTTCTGTTCTAGTTCTGT
Source organism: Lucilia cuprina (assembly GCF_022045245.1). Lineage (NCBI taxonomy): Eukaryota > Metazoa > Arthropoda > Insecta > Diptera > Calliphoridae > Lucilia > Lucilia cuprina. The sequence continues at coordinate 8,677,108 of NC_060954.1, forward strand.
TCTAGTTCTGTTCTCTTCTAGTTCAGTTCTAGTTCAATTCTAGTTCAGTTCTAGTTCAGTTCTAGTTTAGTTCTAGTTTAGTTCTTGTTCAGTTCTACTTCAGTTCTACTTCAGTTCTAATTCTGTTCTAGTTCTGTTCTAGTTCTGTTCTAGTTCTGTTCTAGTTCTGTTCTAGTTCTGTTCTAGTTCTGTTCTAGTTCTGTTCTAGTTCTGTTCT
>NC_060954.1:8677424-8678610 GCF_022045245.1 Lucilia cuprina
CTAGAACTGAACTAGAACTGAACTAGAACTGAACTAGAACTGAATTAGAACTGAACTAGAACTGAACTAGAACTGAACTAGAACTGAACTAGAACTGAACTTGAACTGGAACTGGAACTGGAACTGAACTAGAACTGATCTAGAATTGAACTAAAACTGATGTAGAACTAAAGATTCTTTATAGTTTTAAAATATTTTCTTTCCTTTCTTTTATTTTCATTTAAAGGGTTAATTACTCTGTCCAATCATGTGGATAAATTTATCGTTTTGTTACTTGGTTTTTTATTTTAATTTCTGTTCTCCTTTTTTCCTCTTTATCAAATAAATAGTTTGTAATACTATTGATTTTCATTTATTTGCTATTTTTTTGGACAATATATATTTCCTTGTGGTTATTGTAGCATAAAACTGATAAAATGATAAAAATATGCCATATAAAAATATGCTTAAATAACAAAAGAATGCAGGTATTGATAAAAAATTAAATATTTTTTGAATTTTTTTAAAATAGGTTTAAGTGTTGTAATGAAACAATTTTTAACATTGCAAGAGGAAAATAAGACAAAATCATTTACATATATATTACACAATTTGAATGTATTGTTTATGTTTTGTTAGAAATTTAAATTATTTAACATTTTTAAAATTTTACAAAACTTTTCATTTACGTCTGTATTGGCCTTTGCATTTGAACTTTGTGTTAGTAATTTTTTATCTATTTGTTTCTGGCAACTTCCTTTAGTTCTGTGTTCAGTGACATTTATTGTGATTTTATATTGATAACAACAAAAACTTTATTCAACAAATTGAACAATATTTTTTGTTAGTTTGTAAAGATAGTTACACAAAAGAGGTCAAAGGTTAGAATAACAAAACATAACAGTAAATTGTAATCGATGATACTTAATAAATAAAGAAAAAGCACTTAATTTTAACAGTTTGGAATAAAACTAAAAGTTAAAAGAAAAAAGAGAAATAAATTTCAGTTCCAGGTGATTTTTGGTTCAGTTTTAGTTAAGCTCAACTTCTAGTTCAGTTTTAGTTCATTTCTAGTTTAGTTCGGTTCTAGTTCAGTTCTAGTTCTGGTTCAGTTCTGGTTCAGTTCTGGTTCAGTTCTAGTTCAGTTCTAGTTCAGTTCTAGTTCAGTTCTAGTTCAGTTCTAGTTCAGTTCTAGTTCAGTTCTAGT
>NC_060954.1:8678710-8680076 GCF_022045245.1 Lucilia cuprina
AGTCTATAGTCTAGTCTATAGTCTAGTCTATAATCTAGTCTATAGTCTAGTCTAAAGTCTAGTCTATAGTCTAGTCTATAGTCTAGTCTATAGTCTAGTCTATAGTCTGGTCTATAGTCTAGTCTATAGTCTAGTCTATGGTCTAGTCTATAGTCTAGTCTATTGTCTAGTCTATTGTCTAGTCTATAGTCTAATTTATAGTCTAGTCTATAGTCTAGTCTATAGTCTAGTCTATAGTCAAGTCTATAGTTTAGTCTATAGTCTAGTCTATTGTCTAGTTTAATCTAGTATATTATACATTTAGGATTTTGTCTATATTCTATTTTATTTCATACGCTATAGACCTCTCGATGCCTTATATACATTTTAAATATTTGTTAAACTGAAAAAATAACCATAAAATTTATGACTAATTCCTGTTTAAGGCGGCTGACTATATATTTCACCATAAAGGGTAAGTTTGGAACATTGTACTCCTTGTTTTTGTGCAGTACCAGCCAGAGTTGAAGAATTACAACGAAAAATATTATTATAAAATATTAATAATAAAACAAAAAAATTATAAAAATATGTATAAACTAAATAAGAGAATTCTTTAATTTATGGCTTAAAGCAGTACATGTGAAAATATTGTTAGTTATTTTTACCCCCTAGTTTCAGTTGCAAGGGATCGCATTTTTTGCTCGCTTTATCAAAAATTAAGCCTTGAGAAAAATATACGTTTTGTTCGAACAAATAAAAAATGGAAACGTTAAGTAGTCGTAGTTGGTTTTACAGCAAAAACAAAAATATACGGAACAAGGAATTATATTTGGTAATAAAAACAATGAACATAAAAATAATAAAATGTGTATGAGCAAATTCTCTGAGGTACGAATGTTTTTTTAACTCAAACTAAAAAGTTGGCAGAAGGTGGTGAAAAGTAGAAAATTGGTTTGTATTTGAAATATAGTATTGTGGTAATATGAAATGGTTTATCCTTACGAACAAATTTCTTTGGGTGTAAATGTATGTTAGTAGAAGTTACTTTAGTTACAGCTGCAGTTACATCGTTTTCACTATAAAAATAAATATTTATTTAAAGTTATTTTTTTATTAACAGAATATGTGTATGTAAATAGTCTTTGAGACAAAATAGAAGGAAAGCAGAATGCCTTGGAGAACTGAAAGTGAAATCAAATTGAACCGAATTCGAACGAAACTATTAAAGAACTAATACGGAACTGGATCATACATAGAACATACAGAACTGGAACAAAACTAGAACAGAACTAGAACAGAACTAGAACAGAACCAGAACAGAACTAGAACAGAACTAGAACAGAACTAGAACAGAACTAGAACAGAACAAGAACAGAACTAGAAC
>NC_060954.1:8680176-8683588 GCF_022045245.1 Lucilia cuprina
AGTTCAGTTCTAGTTCAGTTCTAGTTCAGTTCTAGTTCAGTTCTAGTTCAGTTCTAGTTCAGTTCTAGTTCAGTTGTTGTTCAGTTCTAGTTCAGTTCTAGTTCAGTTGTTGTTCAGTTGTTGTTCAGTTCTATTTCAGTTCTAGTTCAGTTCTAGTTCAGTTTTAGTTCAGTTCTAGTTCAATTCTAGGTCATTTCTAGTTCAGTTCTAGTTGAGTTCTAGTTGAGTTCTAGTTGAGTTCTAGTTCAGTTCTAGTTCAGTTCTAGTTCAGTTCTAGTTCATTTCTAGTTCAGTTCTAGTTTAGTTCTAGTTCTAGTTCAGTTCTAGTTCAGTTCTAGTTCAGTTCTAGTTCAGTTCTAGTTCAGTCCTAGTTCAGTTCTAGTTCTAGTTAAGTTCTGGTTCAGTTCTAGTTCAGTTCTAGTTCAGTTCTAGTTCAGTTCTAGTTCAGTTCTAGTTCTGTTCTAGTTCAGTTCTAGTTTAGTTCATGATCAGCTCTAGTATAGTTCTAAGTCATTTCTATTTTTGCCATTATGGGTTAACTCCAGCATATTATTGTCAATCTTTTAAGCTTTTAATTCCCTGGCACAATTCATTCTTCATTCACTCATAGTGTTTTTGTCTTGTTTGTTTGCTTTTTTCTCTCTGTCGCATAAAAAAGATTTAAGATTAAAGATTTAAAGGTTTGACCTCTTTTTCTTTACATTGTTGCTGGCAGGCAGGGCTGCAATGGTGGTTCAGTTAGTTCATTCATTATTTACAAGGTAGGAGGCTGAGTTTTTGTATGAAAGGCAACACTTCAAACCATGCGTCCTGTAGTAAACATGTCCTTTTTGTTGCTAGAATCGGTGACTGGTTGTTGTAACACAAGTGTTTATTTTAAATTAAATAGAAAACAAAAATATATTTATCTTCACAAGTGGAAGTAGCAAAATCATCATTGGTAAAAGCTGTGTGATAGCTCGTTAACAAAACGTCGAAAAGAAAACTTCCTATATCCTCGTATTCCAAACCATTTACTCGTCAGTTTTGTTTTTATAGCTCTTCTTTATATTTTTTTAGTTATTTAAATAAACTCCTGCTGTTTTCAAGTTTTGTTACTTTTTCTATGGATTATTTTATATTTTATACATACATGTGTCTATGTACTTTTGTCATTTTTTTCTGTAATTCCACCAACTAGACTAAATAAACTCGTATGTTGATAGAAAAATAGAAATATACACATTCTGCTGCTGTAAATATGCCTCAAGTTGTTGGGGCTTAAGTTTTTAATATTAAACAAAAATTATTTATTTTTTGCTAAATATGTGTGTTTAGGGATATGTAAAGTAATACAGTGAAAAGCAAATGTTTTGAGGCTGGTAAGTTTTTGTTGTATTCTAGCTCCATGCTAGTATTTGCTGAGTATTGTTCTAGTTCATGTTCTGTTCTAATTGTGTTCTAGTTCTAGTTCAGTTCTAGTTCTGTTCTAGTTCTGTTCTAGTTCTGTTATAGTTCTGCCCTAGTTCTGTTCTAGATCTGTTCTAGTTCTGCCCTAGTTCTGTTATAGATCTGTTCTAGTTCTGTTCTAGTTCTGTTCTAGTTCTGTTCTCGTTCTGTTCTAGTTCTGTTCTAGTTCTAGTTCTGTTCTAGTTCTAGTTCTGTTCTAGTTCTAGTTCCGTTCTAGTTCTGTTCTAGTTCTGTTCCAGATCTGTTCTAGTTCTAGTTCTGTTCTAGTTCCGTTCTAGTTCTGTTCTAGTTCTGTTCTAGTTCTGTTCTAGTTCTGTTCTAGTTCTGTTCTAGTTCTGTTCTAGTTCTGTTCTAGTTATGTTCTAGTTCTGTTCTAGTTCTGTTATAGTTCTGTTCTTGTTCTTGTTCTAGTTCTATTCTAGTTCTGTTCTAGTTCTGTTCTAGTTCTGTTCTAGTTCTGTTCTAGTTCTGTTCTAGTTCTGTTCTAGTTCTGTTCTAGTTCTGTTCTAGTTCTGTTCTAGTTCTGTTCTAGTTCTGTTCTAGTTCTGTTCTAGTTCTGTTCTAGTTCTGTTCTAGTTCTGTTCTAGTTCTGTTCTAGTTCTGTTCTAGTTCTGTTATAGTTCTGTTCTTGTTCTAGTTCTGCCCAAGTTCTGTTCTAGTTCTGGTTCTGTTCTAGTTCTGTTCTAGTTCTGTTCTAGTTCTGTTCTAGTTCTGTTCTAGTTCTGTTCTAGTTCTGTTCTCGTTCTGTTCTCGTTCTGTTCTAGTTCTGTTCTAGTTCTGTTCTAGTTCTGTTCTAGTTCTGTTCTAGTTCTGTTCTAGTTCTGTTATAGTTCTGTTCTAGTTCTAGTTCTGTTCTAGTTCTGTTCTAGTTCAGTTCTAGGTCTGTTCTAGTTCTGTTATATTTCTTGTTCTGTTCGTTGTTATGCTGTAGTTTTGTTCTAGTTTTTGTCTAGTTTCTAGTTCTGTTCTAGTCCCGTTCCAGTTCTGTTGTAGTTCTTTTCCAGTTCTTTTCTAAATCTGTTCCAGTTCTGTTCTAGCATAGGTTTAGGATTGTATATTATCTGAACATTGCCCAAAAACTTTTAAGGAATGAGTTATTAAGGCTGGTTGAAGTTCAAAAAAAAATAGAATAAGAGAGAGTTATTCTACTTTATTTTCTCATTGTTTTTTCTTTCTACTAAGGACATATTGTCCTTATAATATTAAATGAGCTCGATTTCATATAAAATTGCCACAATTTTGACATTCCGGACAAACTTCTTTGATTACAAATTAAAGATAATGAAAATCATTCAACTGTTATAGAAACCATTTGTGTTAAAATAGTCAATATCTCATTACTTTGGGCGAAAACAATAAAAATAGAATTTCGTATGAATTGTAAAAAAATCGCATTCTTCCAAGGGTTTTTTTTTTGTTTCTTAAGTTAGAAAGGAGTGCACTTCCGCCTTGGTAGATAAAAAAACAATTGACACAAATCCTTTCGGTTTAGTGGTTTAATATTGAGGCCACAAAAAATTATGTCCAAATATGTATAATTAGTGTAATTTAAAGATTAGTTTTCTTTTAAGAAAAAATATTTTTTTATTGTAATCATGACATATTGATATATCAGTTGATTCCCAGGGAACTATAGACTGTACTACTACGGTCTTAACTATAAAGTAAACTATAGTTTCTACAACACAATGGATTTTATTCTTGACAATCCATCTTACTACAGTCTTAGCTGTAGTCCTGACTCCAGTCAATAGTAGAGACTAAGAACTTAACTATTGACTATAGACTAGACTGTAGATTACACTATAGACTAGACTATGGACTAGAATATAGACTATAGACTAGACTATAGACTAGACTATAGACTAGACTATAGACTAGACTATATACTAGACTATAGACTAGACTATAGATTAGACTATATACTAGACTATAGACTAGACTATAGACTAGACTATAGACT
>NC_060954.1:8683688-8687418 GCF_022045245.1 Lucilia cuprina
CTAGTTCTGTTCTAGTTCTGTTCTAGTTCTGTTCTAGTTCTGTTCTAGTTCTGTTCTAGTTCTGTTCTAGTTCTGTTCTAGTTCTGTTCTAGTTCTGTTCTTGTTTTAGTTCTGTTCTTGTTCTGTTCTAGTTTTGTTCTAGTTCAGCTTTAGTTCAGTTCTAGTTGAGTTCTAGTTCAGTTCTAGTTCAGTTCTAGTTTAGTTCTAGTTCAGTTCTAGTTCAGTTCTAGTTCAGTTCTAGTTCAGTTCTACTTCAGTTCTATTTAAGTTCTAGTTCGGTTCTAGTTAAGTTCTACTTCAGTTCTAGTTCAGTTCTAGTTCAGTTCTACTTTAGTTCTACATCAGTTCTACTTCAGTTCTACTTCAGTTCTAGTTCAGTTCTAATTCAGTTCTAGTTCAGTTCTAGTTCAGTTCTAGTTCAGTTCTAGTTCAGATCTACTTCAGTTCTATTTTAGTTCTAGTTCAGTTCTAGTTCAGTTCTAATTCAGTTCTAGTTCAGTTCTAGTTCAGTTCTAGTTCAGTTCTAGTTCAGTTCTACTTCAGTTCAACTTCAGTTCTACTTCAGTTCTACTTCAGTTCTACTTCAGTTCTACTTCAGTTCTACTTCAGTTCTACTTCAGTTCTACTTCAATTCAACTTCAGTTCTACTTCAGTTCTACTTCAGTTCTAGTTCTGTTCTAGTTCGCTCTAATTCTATTCTAATTCATTTTTGCTTGTTGGGTTTAATTTGATACGTATAAGCAATATGAAATTAATCAAATATTTTATTACTCACACGTATTCAAAATTTACATGAAAAATTGTGAAATTATTTGAACTTATCTTAAATATCAGGAAAAAAAGTCAATCATCAATAAAAAGAGCATAAAATAAAAATGTAATATATAATAAAAAAAAACAACCCGCATAATGAGAAAATTATAATGGGGTCACATAATTGATTGGTTATTTTAATATAGCAAAAAATTGCTTTAAATGGTTTTAATATTTTTAATAAAAAAAAACACTAAAATACTAAAATAAATCTAAATAATAGTTCTATTAAAAACGAATATAAATACTCTTTCCATTAGTATCCTTACGCCATAAAATTCTGGTTTATTTTTACACCAATAATGCCTCTAAAAAGGATGTCATAAATATTACTCTTTTTTGCAATAGAAACAAGTCAGCAATTGTCCTAAACGGGAAATAAACTAAAAACTAACGACTAAACTATAAATAAAAACAACAGATATTCTTTGGCAGATTGTATAGCAAATAACCGACTATAACAGGAAATGAGTGTTTATGACAACAACAACAGCAGCATAAGCATGACAACAACAACAGCAGCAGAAGCAACAAAATTTATATGAAAAGTTAAAATTTTATACAAAAACAAAATTTATAAAACCAAAAACGATTTCCTTAGTACTCAATACAACATATTGCAAAAAAATTAATCATAAAATTCTAAACAATAGAAATTGAAAAACTTTCACTTTTTTTAAAAGTAATTAAAAGTTGCATTCAAAAAACTTTATATTCATTAAATTTATCTGCAAATAATAAAAATGTGTTTAATTGTCTTTATTCTACCGAATTAAACTACTTCTAGTTGTACATGTATTTTAATTAATTTTTAGTATTTACATCCTCAATGTATGCTTTTGTTTTTTTAAGTATTCTTACTTGAGGCTGCACGATGTCAATTAATATTTTACTTCATAACATTTATAATAATGTTAAGAAAAACATGAATAAAATTGCCAAACAAAATGGCAGAAACCTCAATTATACTTTATATTTATGTTTTCCTTAAATAATTGTTTAAATTATATTTTATACAAAAACAAAACATAGAGCTTTGTGGTCAGCTATTGGTGAAAGCAAAGAGGTTTAAGACTGAAATTATTCAAAGGGAAACAAGAATAGAAATAGAACAAAACAAGAAAAGAGCTAAAACAGGACTAGAACAGGACTAGAAAAGAACTAGTACATAACTAGAAAAGAACTAGAACAGAACTAGAACAGAACTAGAACAGAACTAGAACAGAACTAGAACAGAACTAGAACAGAACTAGAACAGAAATAGAACAGAACTAGAACAGAACTAGAACAGAACTAGAACAGAACTAGAACAGAACTAGAACAGAACTAGAACAGAACTAGAACAGAACTAGAACAGAACTAGAACAGAACAGAACTAGAACAGATCTAGAACTGAACATGAAAGATTTGAACTAGAAACCATAACTGAATTTGATCTAGAACTAGACCATAACTGAATTTGATCTAAACTAGAACTGAAAATATAGTCTGAACAGTGACCAAACTATAGTCTGTACACTGACCAGAAAATACTCTTAGTACTGGCTAGAGTATAGTCTAAACACTGACCAAAATATGGACCATACTCAGAATCTGATTATAGGCTATACTCTGTCCAGTCTGTAGTATATTCTCTGGCCAAGCTATTGTATATACTTATAACAGTCAATCTATCTTAGAGTTTTATTTAAATTTATTAAAATGTATACATAAATTTTTCATATCTTTAGAGGTTTTAGTTATTTCTTGTTCAACTTGTATGTTTTCTTATGTATATCCTGTTTACGACCTGACTTTTGCATCTGGTTGTAAATAGTACATCCTTTCCAGACAGGTATAAAATGAATTCATTTTGTGGATATTTTATTATTGGAAATTGTACAAAAATGAATACATATACATATGTAGATGTAGTTGTTGGCGATTTTGTAGTTTAAGTTAGATTAGATTGAAGAAGAAAAATATTATTGCTGATGTACCAATATTTGGCTTCAATGGGAAAAAGAGAATAAATGAAAATTTTACAAAGTGTAGTTAGAGAAAAATATGTTTTCTTTTTCTATTTTAAGCTATAATTTATGTACATGTTAAGTGAATTGCTTTAATTTTAGTTATTTTATTTTTTTGTACAAATAACAATTATACACTTGAATGAATGGTAAAATTTCCATTTTGTGGCTAAAATAGGAAATATTTAATTTGCAAGCTAAAACCACACCAGTAAATATTGTGGGAGCAATTAGCAAAATGAACATTTTTAAATAAAACGGACAATACTAAAGGAAAGAAAATCTTAGAAATGCTTATTCAGCTAAAAGTTGTTTTAACAGGCAAATAATTGAAAACGTATAAATATTGCTAGAGAATGAAGTTAAATCCATAATTGATTTCCTAATAGAGAAAAAAACCAAAGTCGTATATCTAAAAACAAGAAAACATCAGCAGTTTACAAACTTAGTTTTATAAGTTTCTTTGTCTTGCTTCCTTCAAATTAAGTTTCACATGCTGTGACATCTAAAATATTAAGTTGTTTTTATGAGACAAAAAAAAACATTAAACTTTAACTAATGATACGACAGATGAAGAACATACTTAAACAAACTTTCTAAATGCCATCATGAGAACAGGGGGGTTAAACAAATTTTCCCCTTTTTATAAGTTATAACAACAAAATAATGAAACTGTCATTTGACATTTGAAAATGAGAAATGTGAAACAATTAACTGAACAAAACTAGAATAGTAGAGAATACAGTCTAGTCTATAGTAAATTATATAGTCTAGTCTATAGTCTAGTTTATAGTCTAGTATCTAGTCCATTGTCTAGTCTATAGTCTAGTCCATTGTCTAGTCTATAGTCTAGTCTATAGTCTAGTCTATAGTCTAGTCTATAGTCTAGTCTATAGTCTAGTCTATAG
>NC_060954.1:8687518-8692095 GCF_022045245.1 Lucilia cuprina
AGAACAGAACTAGAACAAAACTAGAACAGAACTAGAACAGAACTAGAACAGAACTAGAACAGAACTAGAACAGAACTAGAACAGAACTACAACAGAACTAGAACAGAATTAGAACAGAACTAGAACGGAATTAGAACAGAACTAGAACAGAACTAAAACTAAATTAGAACTGAATTGTACTTGAATTGGAACTGAACTATTCTCTACATTAAATCAAACGATTTTCTGTACTTTAGACCAGACCCTTTGTTCTATTCAAATTATATTTAAAAGTTTTTTCTTCAGTCTATATTTAATTCCTTATTTTATTGTGTTATAACTTTTTTCCAATAAAAAACAAAGAAAAAATCGTTTGCACATTATAACATAATCAAAAGCAACAATAACATTTTCACATTTTTCTTACGCTTGTCATATCAAATTTTTAGTCATTAATTTCCAGTATCAGTTACCGCGAAATATGCTCCGGTTTTTTCTTCTTTTTCATAATTTTCATAGATGTACGTACGCACACATACAATATACTTACCTTCATACTTGAAATATTGTGTTATAAATAAGAAGAGTTGGTAACATATTTCAACACAGAAACTATGTGCGATGGCAGTGTTAAAGTCAAGGTCAAGGATACAACGTTTATTCTGACTGCAAGACGGACATTCACAAAGGAATCTTTGTAGAGAGAAAATATCTAAAATATTCAAAGATTTATTTTCGGTTTTTATAGTCAGAAGATCTTAATAAGTATTTTTCAGATTTTAATGTTAACTAAATAGAGAATTCATAGTATTTATTAACACCTCCTTTTTAAATAACATGTTCATTACACCTTCCTATAGCTCGTGGATAGTACACGTTTGACCTCTTGTTTTTGTAATATCAGGTTTATATTCGACGTCTCCTAAAATTTTCCAAGAATAATAAATGTATGTATGTGGTTGAAAAATGCCGGCATCTGTTTACAATACATTCCCCTATAAATATTTATATGAGTAAACTATACCATCATACTAGTACGAAACCTGTAAATAACATTTATGAAGAGACCATGAAATTGTTGCTCTTTCTATATACGATGCGAAATATCACAATGACTGACAAATATCTTGTCAGTATGTAGATGAAGATTTATACGCAGATAAATTTAATTAGTTTTGTTGTTCCTTTATACAGCTAAAGATATTGCTGATGAGGCTGGTTGTTGTAGGGCTTATAGGTCTGTAATGTTATCTTAGTCGTTGTCATCATCATTATCATTATTATACTCATTAAATATTGAAATTTGCTTAATGTGTAGTTAGTTGCGGTTGTGAGTGTAAATAGTATTGGTATATTTGTCAGAGTGTTTTGAAATTTGACCCGATAGATTTTGTTATGGCAATGTGGTATCATAGTTTGACTGAAATTGGACCATTGTCTGGCCTGGGAATAGACTACAGTCTGGTTAGAGTACAGACTACGGTCTGGCTAGAGTACAGAATATAGTCTGGCTAGAGTACAGAATATAGTCTGGCTAGAGTACAGACTATAATCTGGCTAGAGTACATACTATAATCTGGCTAGAGTACAGGTTATAGTTTGTCTAGAGTACATATAGTCTGGCCAGAGTATAGACTATAGTCTGGCCAGTGTATAGACTATAGTCTGGCCAGTGTATAGACTATAGTCTAGCCAGAGTATAGACTATAGTCTGGCCAGAGTATAGACTATAGTCTGGCCAAAGTATAGACTATAGTCTGGCCAGAGTATAGACTATAGTCTGGCCAGAGTATAGACTATAGTCTGGCCAGAGTATAGACTATAGTCTGGCCAGAGTATAGACTATAGTCTGGCCAGAGTATAGACTATAGTCTGGCCAGAGAATAGACTATAGTCGTTGGCTATAATCTGGACAAAGTGAAGACTATAGTTTGGCAAGAGTGTAGACACTAGTCTGGCCAAAGTGTGGACTTTAGTCTGGCCAGAGTGTTGACTATAGTCTGGACAGAGTATAGACTATAGTATGGCCAGAGTGTAGACTTTAGTCTGGCCAGAGTGTAAACTATAGTCTGGTCAGAACGTAGACTATACTCTGGCCACAGTGGAGACTATAGTCCGGCCAAAGTGAAGACAATAGTTAAGAAAAAATGCAAACTATTGTCCGTCCAGAGTGCAGACCGTGGTCTTGCCGTTGTGCATAGTTTTCAGCACTACAGGTCTCTTACAATGTTAAATTTATTTATGGCTTAAAACATGTCAACTTGTAGTTTATTATTTTCCATCTAATATGTAAATTACTTTATACACGTCTCACTTGTAGTTGTTTTTAATTAAGGGAAATAAAAAAACGACAGTTATTAAGAATAATGATAATGAAGATAATGATTATTAAAAAAACATCACATAAACACATCAAGATGGTGAGTTATACATATTTTATGTGGTTTTCATATGTAGTTTAAATATTTTAATTAAAATATACATTTAAATTCAATTTAAATTGTAATTTAAATAAAACTTTATATAAAATATTAAAATATTATAATAAAACCTTTTCCTTATTTCTATTGTTTAAATTAAACACATTTACTATACAAAGAGAATTCTCAAGGAAATGGATATTTTTATTTTATGCATTTCTATAGTCGAAGTGTTTTAAATAAATTCCATTTTATTGAACTAAATTATTAAGACTAAGAGCTTTTTTATTTTGTAAGAATATCTTTATTTGTCCCATAAGTATTTACGGCTACTTTGCATTATCTTTATCTTTGCAGTTTTGGTTTCTCTTTTGGTTTAACAATTCTTATTTCCTTTTCCCTTTAAAGAATTTAGAGAATAGCTCAACACATAGAAATGTTACTGAATAAAATATCCATAAATATAAATATCGAAATATTTTCAAATTAAATTTATAAACATGAATGCATTTGAATGAAAATTAAATAGAATTAAAGATGAGAATGTTCGCTATAGACTAGAGTGTGGCAAGAGTACAAACTATAGTCGGGCTTAAGTACAGACTATAATTTGGCTATAATACAGGCTATAGTCTGGCTATAGTACAGGCTATAGTCTAGCTATAGGAAATAATATAGTCTGGCTATAGTACAGAATATAGTCTGGCTATAGTACAGACTATAATCTAGCTATAGTATAGACTATAGTCTGGCTATAATATAGACTATAGTCTGGCTATAGTACAGACTATAGTCTGGCTATAGTACAGACTATAGTCTGGCTATAGAACAGACTAAAGTCTGGCTATAGAACAGACTATAGACTGGCTATAGTACAGACTATAGTCTGGCTATAGTACAGACTACAGTCTGGCTATAGTACAGACTATAGTCTGGCTATAGTACAGACTATAGTCTGGCTATAGTCTGGCTATTATAGTACTGAATATAGTCTAGCTATAGTACAGACTATAGTCTGGCTATAGCACAGACTATAGTCTGGCTATAGTACAGACTATAGTCTGGCTATAGTACAGACTATAGTCTGGCTATAGTACAGACTATAGCCTGGCTATAGTACAGACTATAGTCTGGCTATAGTACAGACTATAGCCTGGCTATAGTACAGACTATAGTCAGGCTATAGTACAGACTATAGTCTGGCTATATTACAGATCATAGTCTGGCTAGAGTACCGTCTATAATTTGGCTATAGTACAGACGATAGTCTTGCTATAGTAGAGACTAAAGGCTGGCTACAGACTAACTAAACAGCAAGGACAACTTAAACTATTATTCCTTGTCTCCCTCTCCTACAAAGACTCTAGCACGTGTTTAATTTTTTCCCATATAAAGTCAAATAAAACTGCCATTACCACCATCACACACGCACACACAAAAAAGTCATAAATGTTTTTTTTTTGGTTACACCTTCAACACGAACAAATTTTATGCCACAATTGCTGTTTAAGATCCCACAGACGTATGTGCAACATTTTTGTGACATTTGCCACAATCATCATTAATCACTAGCTGTGGGTTTCAGTTTTCTATATTTCATAAATAATTGATCAAGGTCAGCAGGGTGGCTCTGGATGTATTGCAAAGTTATAAAAGAAACGTTAAAATCGAAAAAACCAATTTATATTTAAGCTTGATAAACTGTTTTTAACTGGTGACGCCGGCTCATCATACAGTTTCAAATAAAACACATTTAATTGCTGCTTGTTTTTTCTTTTACTTTTCTTTACTGTTGATGTTAATGGAATAATGAAATACCAAACGGAAAACAGAATATAAAAAATATAAAATTGCCTTGTCATGCCAGATGTATGAACAATAAAATTTTATTGTAAAATAATGCCAAAAATTAATAACAAAAGCGTTACCCAAAAAAAAGTTTTTACAATTGGGGAAAAACAATCATAAAAAGAGAATTTAAATACATATAAATTGTATTATAATGTGAATGAATTTTGTGCCAACATACAGTATATAGTTTAACATAGTAATTAGACTATTTTAAAATAATAGTCTATAGTCTAGTCTATAGTCTAGTCTATAGTCTAGTCTATAGTCTAGTCTACAGTCTAGTCTACAGTCTAGTCTATAGTCTAGTCTATAGTCTAGTCTATAGTC
>NC_060954.1:8692195-8694193 GCF_022045245.1 Lucilia cuprina
AGTCTATAGTCTAGTCTATAGGCTAGTCTATAGTCTAGTCTATAGTCTAGTCTATAGGCTAGTCTATAGTCTAGTCTATAGTCTAGTCTATAGTCTAGTCTATAGTCTGGTCTATAGTCTATGTAGTTTAAGCTATAGTCTATCCTGTATTCTAGTCTATAGTCCAGTTTATTGTCTATTTTATAGTCTAATTTATATTCTAGTCTATATTATTGTTTTTATTCTGCTTGTTTTTTTAGTTTTCCTTGACAATTTGATTTCATTACTAAGAATACGATTTTTCATTGATTAAGTTTTTGTCTTTCCCAAATTGTCTCTGCAAAACAGTAAAATTTGCCAAAAAAAAATTGTAACATTTACTTGTATTTCTTTTCTATTGAACTTTAAGCAGGATATTGTTGTCTAGAGTACTACATTAAGGCTTAAAATAAAGGATTTAATTTATCTGTTTTTTAAGTGTATACTTTTAGGATATATCTCTTATTTTTTTGATGGAAAGAATAGGTGGTATAAAGGAAGTGGTGTATTTCGAAGGGTAAAAGTATTGAAATAAATTAAATTATTGCAAAATTAAATGAGAATTTAATTAAAAGTTAAGAGAAGGAAATAAGGAAATGGTTGGAAGAAATAATTGAATTTTGGATGTTGGTTTAAAAGCTAAGCAAGTATACAACTTTTTTTAAAGAAAACTTAATCGTTAATAGGTTGCTTTAAAGCTCTCTTAGCTTAAAGTTGAGATATTAAAGTTTTACTTGTTATTTGTAGTTTTTAAAGATGCAAAAGCTTAAAAGCTTTGAAATGCAAAACTTTTTTATTAAGGTAAGGTAAAGTTCTTTATTAAATACTGAACTTTTCCTTTTTGTTTTATTTTTTCATTTTAAAACATTTTAAATGAAACAATTTGCTAGCGATTAAACACACAACAAAGTATTTAATTTTAAACATAATGGTTTTGTATAAAATTATTTATTTTTTTAACTAGAAAAAAGTTTTAACAAATGTTTTTCTATTTTATAAGCTTTTTTGCTTAATCATTGTTTTAGTTACAAAAAAAAACCAAAAGTATTTACAATTTATTTATACCAATTTTTTATACCATTTTGTTTTTTGCCAAATTTAACAATAAGTTAGAAAAATAACAAAAGAAGAAAGAGGGGATTTAAAAATTTTTATTCAAAAACGAATTTTTACCAATTTTATTAGGTTATAAATTTTACAAAAAAAAAAAAACAAAAACTACATCTTAAAACTTTTTTTTTAATTCCATTACAATCAATCATTTTTAAAACGATTTTCAACATAAAATACTTTTCTTACATCAATCCAATGTTCACCCGGAAATACCGCTATCAATTCAGTATTAGCATCTAAAGTACGAAAATATTCCTCATCATCAATTTCCGTACCATCCGAATCTAAATGTATTGTAGGTATTTGATCAATTTTTTCAAATTTTTCTGCCACTTTTGAACGTATTTCTTCTAAGGAACCAGCCACAACAGCTTTCTTTATGTTGCGCGTTATATCCTTGACCTTGAAAAGAAGAATAGAGAAGAGAGTTATCAAAAGAAAAGTTTTAAGGCAATAAAATGTAAAATAAAGCCAATGAAAAAAATTGTCTAAATATAATAATAGAATTTTCTTTTTTTTTTTAATCTATTTATTATACTTTTACCCCTAAAATAAGAAAATAGAAAAGAAATCTTAACAATGTCTTTGAAAGAAAATATAATGGCCTCAAAAGCATGTTACAGACTGTTGTTGCTTGCAACAAATTTTCAAGCAATAAAGAGGTGTTTCATAAAGACTGAAGACACTAAAATATAGACTAAAATAGGGTGAACTGTAAAATAGTCTGGACAATAGAATAGTCTATAGTCTGGAGTATATAATAGTCTATAGTCTGGACTATAGAATAGTCTATAGTCTGGACTACAGAATAGTCTATAGTCTGGACTATAGAATAGTCTATAGTCTGGACTATAGAATAGTCTATAG
>NC_060954.1:8694293-8698435 GCF_022045245.1 Lucilia cuprina
TAGACTATAGACTAGACTATAGACTAGACTATAGACTAGACTATAGACTAGACTATAGACTAGACTATAGACTAGACTAGACTAAAGACTAGACTATAGACTAGACTAATATAAGCTAGTCGAGACTTGACTCGATCCTAAACTTATTTTTTTATTTACAAAGTTTGCTCCTTACTACCTTTTTCACTCGTCCTGTTGCTGCTCATCATCCTTATACATATTTATTTTATAGTCTAAATGACAGGACATAATAGAATATGTCGAAAGCACTTAGAAATATTGTCGTGTTTCTTAAGCTGTCAGGAATTTTGATTAAAACAACAATTATGCTTAAACATGCGTTTGTTATGAAAGCAAAAAAATACAAAAATTGTTTAAATAGAAGAAAGAGCAAGTAAGTCTTATGGATTAAATTTAAGATTTCACACGTTTTACTAATAAACTAAAAGAAAGACTTTAAATTTTGAGCAAGGAAAAAAAGCCATTACAAAGCTGTCCTGTGTTTTTAAAATTTTATTTTTCGAAACTGTTGGCAATAAATTTTCAAGATTTTCAATTTATCAAAGATATTGAATTTTTTCAAAGTCATTACGTTAGAAGGTAAAGTTCAGTGATGTTTGTTATTGTTTTTAAATTGAAAAAAAAATATTAAAATTCGGAGGGTGGTGTAGAAAAGCAGGTACCTAAATAAACTATTTATTACAAAATATGCATATCGACCCTCGTTTATTTGCAGCCCCTATTCGGTGCTTACTTCATATTGTATGCATATTGTATGCATGTGTAGAGACTTGCTATATCCACCATTAAAAGTGCATCTTTCATTTTCACTGCTGCTTTCGAAAGGATCATTCTGCTTGCAGGCCAATAAATTTCAATAATATTATTTAAGTATTCTTGTGTATGAGTGTGTATGTGTGTCTCTGCAGGCATGTTACCTGATAGTAAAAAATTTACATATATTGAGTGTTTTAAGGGCACGAGTAACTTTCAATACGGTTTACTAAGGTATGAGTATGTAGATAAATGATTTTAGTATGCAAACATGTTTTCATTTTCGCAAAAAAAAAGAAAACATGAAAATCCACAACAACAAGCCATGACATGTTCAAAAACATACTCAGACAAATATATATAGATATGTATATGTAATCATGCACAGCCATACTTACAGACACTTTCACACAAAGTATCCTTTCTATGACAATGACAGTTACAGGTACTAAGGGAATAAACGAAACATTTACATACATTTAGATATATGTATGTATATATTTACACAGCTATACAAACCGACAATAAGAGAAAAACTCTAAAACCAAATACAAGTACAAATAACATTGCTCATGTACAAATGCACTA
The DNA here is from genome assembly GCF_022045245.1 of Lucilia cuprina. Lineage (NCBI taxonomy): Eukaryota > Metazoa > Arthropoda > Insecta > Diptera > Calliphoridae > Lucilia > Lucilia cuprina. The sequence goes on from NC_060954.1 coordinate 8,695,656, forward strand.
TAAAAACAACTACCTTTGGAAAAATTTAAATTACAGTGTGATATTTAAAAAAAGGAAGATTGTATTGGAAAAAAACTATACACTAGGCTATAGTCTAGTATGGACTTTAGTCTATATTTTGAACTGCAGCCTAAACTATAGTTTATTTTATAGGCTGGACTATAGCCCGCACTATAGTATAATTTTTATTTTGATTTGAAGACTAGTCTATAGTATAGTTTATAGTCTAGTCTAAGTCTAGTCTATAGTCTAGGATATACTCTAGTCTAAAATCTAGTCTATAGTCTAGTCGATAATCTGGTTCATAGTCCAGTCAATAGTGTGGGTTATAATCTCCTCTACAGTCTGAGTCTATGATCAAGTCTATGATTTAAAGTCTATAGTTTATAGTCTAGACTATAGCGTAGATATATAGTCTAGTCTATAGTCCAGTCTATAGTTTAGTCTATAGGCTAGTCTATACTCTAGTCCATAGTCTAGTCTATAGTCTAGTTTATAGTCTAGTCTATAGTCTAGTCTATAGTCTAGTCTATAGTCTAGTCTATAGTCTAGTCTATAGTCTAGTCTATAGTCTAGTCTACAGTCTAGTCTATAGTCTAGTCTATAGTCTAGTCTATAGTCTAGTCTATAGTCTAGTCTATAGTTGTCTGCCTTATGTTCTAGTCTATAGTCGAGTCCGGAGTCTAGTATATAGTGTAGACTAATATATAGTCTAGTCTATAGTCTAGTCAATAGTCTAGTCAATAGTCTAGTCAATAGTCTATTCTGTGGTCTAGTCTTTAATCTAATCTAAAGTCTAGTTTGTTGTCTGATTTATAGTCTAGACTTTAGTCTATCAATCCACAATCCACTCTATATTTGAGTTTATAGTTTAGACTATATTCAAGACTTTAATCTAGTCTATAGTCGGTCTAGCTTACAGTAGCGATCTTTAGCAATCAAAAACAAAAATAAAAGGAAGCGAAACATTTAACTGATTCATTTAAATCCATTCAGTTGAGAACAAAATTATGCCATTAATTTGTTTACAACTGTTTTCCGGTGAAAAGAAACATTTTTTATTATTCTGAACAATTATAAAGCAAAAGGGGACCATTTACAGACACATACACTCACGTAAAAATAAATACAAAAACAGCTACAGTTTATGAGTGAAAGGAAAAAAAATAACGTTTTGCCAACAACTACATATATTAAGTATATTTTAAGTATGAAAATTTAACTGCATACTTTTAAGCGTAAAATAGCGAGTGAGTGTTGATGTTTTGGATATTTTCTCTTCATAAATTAAATTGCAACAATTATATTAATTTTATTTCTTCTTTTTTAATTAATGTTTTAAAATAAAAACGGCATATTAAATGTAAAATACATTATTAAATGTACCTTTTTGTAAATGAAAAGGCAAATTGTGGAAAATTTATAAAAAAAAAACACTGTCAAAGTCGCAAAAAGTTGTAGTGAAATGAGATAATGAGCTCATGTTAAACGTCCTTTTATGGATTTTCTAATAAAGCGAAATTAAAGGGGTCAGATATTAAAGAAAGTACTGCATATTATAAGGATTTAATAAACTATTATGTAAGTAGTCTTAAGCAATGTTTTGCCTACAATAACAAAAACAAAACAAAAAACATAAACAATGATACATCTTAAGTATATAACAATAATAACAATAACATTAAGAAAACAACATTGAGACATAGATGTGTGATAGTTATACAAAACGGGGGATGATAACCACATCCACATCTGGGCCTCTCCCCCTAACCTGCCTGAATCCTTAAGCTGTTCCATAAAATCTTTGCCCGTTATATCCACCAATGAATTCGGATCCATATTCGATAGAGAATCCAAATCAGGATCACTCATAACCGAAACATTGCAAAGATTATTCTGCAGCTGTCCAACCAATTGTTTAATGCGTGCCGTTTTTTCAGCCTTATCGGCAGCATCAGTTTGGTCATGCGGTGTCGTAATAGTCACATAGTGGGAGGGCTAAAAAGAGATAGAAAATTAAAAAATACCAACTTGTAAGTAATAAAATTTAATGGAATATTAAATGTAATATTTTATTTATGTTTTTAGTTTTGTATATGTATTTGTTTTTCTAGTTTTTGTCATTTCACATCTCTAAATTGCATTTCAATGTTAGTTTTCATTTGAAATATGTAAAACAAATGTATTATGAACTGTAGGGAGTGTAGGTATTATTTTACATAAACATTTATTTTGGCCTTAAAACTTGAAACCGAAAACATAACAAATATTTACAGGAGTTTTTTTTTTGTTGTCCCTGTTTATATTATGTGGGTAAAATAATTTAAAAGCTTATTAAAAGCATTCAAAACACAGTGGTACAAACAAGGAAAAATCTTAACAAATAAATAATATCTCCAGATAAACCAGACCAAACAATATACTAAAGTCTAGACTAAAATTTAGACTAAATTTAATAAATATACTAGACAGTCGACTAAACTATAGAACAGACTAAAGAATATTCTATGGACTGGTTTGTGGTCTAGAAAAAATAAAGTAGACTAGACTATAGACCAGTCTAAAAACTAGATTATAGACTAGACAACAGACTTGACGATAGACTAGACAACAGACTAGTCTATAGACTGGACTATAGACAAGACTATAGACTAGACTATAGACTAGACTACAGACTATACTATAGACTAGACTATAGACTAGACTATAGACTAGACTATAGACTAGACTATAGACTAGACTACAGACTAGACTATAGACTAGACTATAGACTAGACTAT
>NC_060954.1:8698535-8703687 GCF_022045245.1 Lucilia cuprina
AACAGAACTAGAACAGAACTAGAACAGAACTAGAACAGAACTAGAACAGAACTAGAACAGAACTAGAACAGAACTAGAACAGAATTAGAACAGAACTAGAAAAGAACTGGAACTAGAACTATAACTGAACTATAATCAGAACTTACAAGCCTTCCTTCTTTCTGTAACTCTTACTTTACTTTTATACCTTTATCTGTTTGCTTTTCTATTCACTCTTCCTTCTGCTGTCCATCTTGTGTAAGTATTTGTTTATCTTTATTGTAGTATATTTTGTCTATAAAAGTTTTACGTTTAATTTTTATTATTTATTTTTTTTTTTTTTGGAAAATTATTTTGTATATTATTTTTCCTTCGTATTTAATTTAGTTTTGTGTTTTAATTGCTTTCACTATCAATTACAATTCATGTTGTTTTTTGTCTATTTTATATTAATATATTAATTAATATATATTAAGTTAATGTAGTATTAATTATTATTTTTATTAATTTAAATTTAATTATTTATGTTTCCATAACAGTACGTTAACCATCGTTTACAGAGATACCTTAACCCTACATTATTTTCTTGTATGTTTTAATTTTTTATTGATGCTAAAATTTAATGGCTGGTATTTTTCTTGTTGTTTTTTTTTAAGTTTGTTGATTAATGATCATTAATGTTTTAATTTTATCATAAATATTGATAAAAAATGTTATTTATTGTGATTAAATGTATGATTTAAAAAGTTCTACATGTGTAAGTAAGTATGATCAAGGAGTTGATTGATATTAATATCTTTTAAATCTCTATCTGTGAATACCCCTTATGTATAAAGATTAAGTATGTTTGGTTGTATCAATGTATTTATGTATCTATGTATATATGACTATATTGTTAAATGCTTGATAATATTAATGTCTGTATTTTGTTATATTTCATTTAAATGCGTTTTTGGTTTATAGTAAAATTGGTAATAAAATCATAAAATTATCTTTACTTTCTTAACATTTCAAATTCTTTAGTTAAGTTTCAGCAAAACGCTTTTCTCAAATACATTTATCGTTTAACAAATCAGTCAATTACGATCTTTAAATAGTTACAGTGTTTAAAAAGGAGAAATTTGATTTTTATAATCTGGTCTATAGGGAAACAACTGCTTTTAAAATAGCGATAAAATAGTGAGACTAAAACTACATGGTCTATATATTCCAAAGTCTATAGTCGGAACAATGAGGAGACAATGAGAGGCTGTAGTCATGACCCATGACAGAAGGAATATGGTCTTTACTATAAAACTCATCGCTCAACTCATAGTTTGGACTATAGTAAGACTATAGTGCGACTATAGTCTAGACTGTAGTGAGACTATAAACTCGACTGCAGTGAGTCTATAGTCTACCCTATTGTGAGACCATAGTCTGGACTATAGTGAGTCTATAATCTGGACTACAGTGAGTCTATAATCTGGTCTATAGTGAGACTATAGTCTGGACTATAGTGAGACCATAGTCTGGACTATAGTGAGACCATAGTCTGGACTTTAGTGAGACTATAGACTGGACTTTAGTGAGAATATAACCTGGACTATAGTAAGACTATAGTCTGGACTATAGTGAGAATATAGTCTGGATTATAGTGAGATTATTTGCTGGACTATAGTGAAACTGTAGACTGTACTATAGTGGGACTATAGTCTGGACTACAATGAGTCTATAGTCTGGACTATGGTGAGACTATAGTCCGGACTATAGTGAGACTATAGACTAGACTATAGAGAGACTATAATCTGGGCTATAGTAACACTATAAAGTCTGGATTATAGTCTGGACTATAGTGAGACTATAGTTTGGACCATAGTGAGACTATAGTCTGGACTATAGTGAGACTACAGTCTGAACTATAATGAGACTATAGTCTGAACTATAATGATACTATAGTTGGGGCTATAGTAATAATATAGTCTGTACTATAGTGAGACTATAGTCTGGTCAAAAGTGAAACTATATTCTGGACTATAGTGAAACTATAGTCTGGACTATAATGAGACTATAGTCTGGACTATAGTGAGAATATAGTCTGGACTATAGTGAGACTATAGTCTGGACTACAGTGAGAATATAGTCTGGACTATAGTGAGACTATAGTCTGGAATACAATGAAACTATAGTCTGGACTGTAGTGAGATTATAGTATGAACTATAGTGAGAATATAGTCTGGACTATAATGAGACTATAGTCTGGACCATAGTGAGAATATAGTCTGGACTATAGTGATACTATAGTCTGGACTACAGTGAGACTATAATATGGACTGTAGTGAGATTATAGTATGAACTATAGTGAGACTATATTCTGGACTGTAGTGAGACTATAGTCTGGACTATGGTGATACTATAGTCTGGACTATAGTGAGACTATAATCTGGACTATAATGAGACTATAGTCTGAACTATAATGGGCCTATAGTTTGAACTATAGTAAGAATATATTCTGGACTATGGTGTCACTATAGTCTGGACTGTAGTGAGGCTATAGTCTGAACTATAGTGAGGCTATAGTCTCGAATATGATGATACTATAGTTTGGACTATAGTGAGACAATAATATGGACTATAGTGAGACTATACTCTGGACCATCGTGAGACCATAATCTGGTCTATAGTGAGACTATAGTCTGTACTACAGTAAGATTATAGTCTGGACTATAAAGAAACTACAGACTAGACTATAGTGAGACTTTACAGTAAGAATATAGCCTAGACTATAGTGAAACTGTAGTGGGACTATACTTTGGACACTAAGGAGACTATTGCACTATTATTAGACTTAAGTTTGAATTATTGTGAGATTACGGTCTGGAATATGGGGAGACTATAGTCTGAGCAATAGTAAGATTATATTCAGGGCTTTAGTAATTTCGCTAAATTTTTGAGAAATTGTCAATTATTTGTTTAAACACAGTAACTACAACTCCTACTTGTTCTTTAAAATCTCTTCGAAACTCAAGTTTTGGGTACAAAAAAAACGAAAACATTTTTTTTAATTTTAAGCATTTTTTATAAATGTTTTAAATTCTATAACTAATTTCAATTTTCATTTTTTTGGTAAAACATTTATGTGTTTTTTTTAATATTGTTTTTCTGTTAATTTAATACTATTAAATTGTAAGTGCTAAATTCTTTTATATTATTTTCTAAATACATTTAAATTTAATGTTTTTTTTTTAATCTTACACAAATTTTGTATTAATATTAATTCGTTAGATTTGCTAAAAAAAATCAAAACTATCATCATTTTAGCAAAGAAATTCAAACTTCAACCTTCCACCATTTTATAAAAAAATATTTAGTTTTTGTTTTTTGTTTTGTGTTCTTTTAACCTTTTTCCTTACATAAACGTGTATTATTTTGTAAATTTCAAGTGATACTTGCAAAAATCGGTAGTCATATGTCTGGGGTTTTTGTGTTTCCTGTATTTGTTGTATTGTTGTCGTTCTGTTGTTGTAAATTGGTATCGGTAACAACAATTGTTATTGTTTGCTCCTGGTATTGTTGCTGTTGTTTGTCAGTGTTTGTTTGCACTTGTTCGATTGTCTTCGTAATGTTGGTTTGTTGTTGCTGATGGTGCTGCTGCTGTTGTTGTTGCTGTTGTTGCATGTTATTGTGATTGTGTATTTCATCATTCAATTGCCTACGTATTTCAGCATCAATGGCTTCGGCATCCTCGGGATAGCGTTCCGAACAGAATATGGCTCCATCTTTTAAAAGCTTTAACAGGTTAATTCTGTCCTCAGCGGTTCGCTTTGCACACAATGGTCTAATGGTTTGGGATTAGAATGAAAAGATGGAAAAAATAAAGAAAAATAAGAAGAAGTTAAATATTAATAATGATCTTTGTTTTAAAAAATAAAGCACAGATAATAAGAAAGCTTTAACAGAGACAACACACAAAAAGCTTACAACATGAAACTTAAAACGAAATAAACGGAATGGAAATTGTATATATAGTTTGCAAGCTTTTGTAAACCAAACACAATTACAGCTTTCTTTACACTTTTAACTAAAAGCTTTATTGCATATAAGTGATTTAGTGGTGAAAGCTTTGTTCAGGCTTCGTAAAGCTTTTAAAGTATTTGATATTCTAAAGAATGCTGCTAACAGCTCTTTAAAGCTTTTTAGAACTTTTAAAGATTTTGCAAACTTTTAAAACTTTTTACAGCTTTCTAAACAACATAAAACTTTAAAGTCATAAACTTATTTTATTTTTTCCAAAATGTTAAAAATATTTCTTTTACATTAAATTATATCATTTCATTTTTCTGCTAGAATGTTTAATTAACAATTACATCACTTGAAAATTTTACCATTTATATAAATAAAATTATATAGAACACATATATTTTTATGATTAATTTATGGATTTTAATGCATGAGTTATGTACGTATGCTGTTAGTCATATTTTAAATAACAGCCATACAACCAGCCAACAACCATATGTATACAATAAACCATTTCGCATATTTGCGTAAAATACAAAAATATTATATACAACTACATACATATGAATGTACTTTTTAACTGAAAAAATAACATTTTAAAAAACATGCTATGAATGGCAACAACAACAATTCATATTAAAATAACCTAATAAAATGGAATATATGATTTAAGAGAAACTTGTATAGAACGTAAAAACCTTAAATATAAAACGGTTCCAACTGTTCAAAATAGGCAAGACTATAACCTAGTTTATGAAATGAACAGTAGTCCATGGTATAGTGTTATATAGACTTGAGCCTAATATAGACATTAACCAATAATCAAGTGGATAGTCTGTACTATAATCCAGTTTAGACACCGGTCTTCATATTATTCTATAGTCTAGTCCATGGTTTCATCTGTAGTCTTTTCTATAGTTTTTTTCTACAATCCAGTCTATAGCCAAAAGTCAAAGTCTAGTCTTGGCATATAATCTGGTCTATATTCTAGTGTACATTATAGTATACAATCTATAGTCTATTCTATAGTCTAGTCCATAGTCTAGTCCCTAGTTTAGTCTATAGACTAGTCTATAGTCTAGTCTATAGTCTAGTCTATAGTCCAGTCTATAGTCTAGTCTATAGTCCAGTCTATAGTCCAGTCTATAGTCTAGTCTATAGTCTAGTCTATAGT
>NC_060954.1:8703787-8706388 GCF_022045245.1 Lucilia cuprina
TAGTTCTGTTCTAGTTCTGTTCTAGTTCTGTTCTAGTTCTGTTCTAGTTCTGTTCTAGTACTGTTCTAGTTCTGTTCTAGTTCTGTTCTAGTTCTGTTCTAGTTCTGTACTAGGTCTTTTCTAGTTCTGTTCCAGTTCTGTTCCACTTCAATTCTAGTTTAGTTCTAGTTCAGTTCTAGTTCAGTTCTAGTTCAATCCTAGTTCAGTTCATGTTCATTTCAATTTTAGTTCAATTCTAGTTTAGTTCTAGTTCAGTTCTAGTTCAATCCTAGTTCAGTTCTTGTTCATTTCTAGTTCAGTTCAAGTTTAGTTCTAGTTTAGTTCTAGTTCATTTCTAGTTCAGTTTTAGTTTAGTTCTAGTTCAGTTGTAGTTCAGTTCTAGTTCAGTTGTAGTTCAGTTCTAGTTCATTTCTAGTTCATTTCTAGTTCAGTTCTAGTTCTGTTCTAGATCTGTTCTAGTTCTGTTCTAGTTCTGTTCTAGTTCTGTTCTAGTTCTGTTCTAGTTCTGTTCTAGTTCTGTTCTAGTTCTGTTCTAGTTCTGTTCTAGTTCTGTTCTAGTTTTGTTCTAGTTCTGTCCTAGTTCTGTTCTAGCTTTGTTCTAGTTCAGTTCTAGGTAAGAAAAAAATCTTACATATAAAAAAAAAATTTCAAAAATCTATTTGACCACCCACAGTTAACTGTGTCTGTTGATCAAGTAGAATATATTTTGTTACTTCAAAGCAATTACACAGACATTAAAAGCATGTCCTTGTAAAAAGTTTTTGTTATTTTTATATATTTTTTTTTGCTTACTTTTTGAATTGTTTATTTATTGTTTGCAGTTGATGTTGATGCTACTGCTGCTGTTAACTACAGTTGATAGTTTTGGCACAGTTAAAAAGTGCACCGACTGTTTATTTAGGTTATAATCACTATACTGAGCACAACAGCAAAGAATACGGTAGAGGAAGGTTTTTTTTATAAAAGCAAAATCAAGAGGTTTTTTCTGTTCAAACGAAACAGAAAAAGAATAAATCACATTAAGTGTATGTGAGTGCAAAACTTTGTAGACTTTCTACTTTATTTGCAAAGCTCTTTTTTTAGATTTCTTTAAAGAAAGGATATAAAAAAGTTAATTTTAATGAAGGTTACTAAGGTTAAGTAACCAGAAATTCAAAGTGAATTTTTCCTCACATTTCTATTTATTTTCTTAGATTTTATTTATCAAACTCAGTAGGAAATTGCTTGTTATCAAAGGCCACCGTTAATGTATGTGGGAAGTTAAATTATTTATTTTTAGAAAATGATATTACACTATATAGAGAGCAACTACTGATTAGTTTAGAATTTTTATGTCTACACAGGAAAATAATCCATTTAATTTGATTTATCTCAAAAAAGGAAATCATATAAAAAAGCAGATTAAAAAGAATAAAATGTGACTGTTTGTTTTCAAGATAATTCTAAACATAACATTCTTCCAATTTTCCTCTAAGTTTTACGCTCACTCTCTTCTTTAAACACCAACACACACGTCTGTTTATCTGCACGAGGAATTTGGAGGAAATTCCTTTAAAGACACACAAATACATTTACTTAACATTTGCCATTTAATGTTGTTGTCATTTTTGTTCAACAACAAAATCAATTTTTAATGTCGCAGAATAAAAAAATAATCAATATAGAAATTTTGTAGAATTTTGAAAACTTTTATTCATCCTCTTACAGAGAAAGCCTCGGCACGTAGTAACTAAAAAATAATAAAAATAAAATACCAACAAAATCCAACATTTAAAGGACATCTGAGCAAAACTTTTTAAGTTTAACTCTTTTGTAATGGTATCGAACTTTTAAGTAAAGAAATGATGGCTATTGTTTTAACTGCTAAATAAAATAGAAGCAAACAGTTAAATAATGTTGACAATTATTAATTTTAAATGGAAATTAATGAGCGCAAGAACTTGACTTTAACTAAAATTAGAACAGAACAGAACTAGAATAGAACTAAAGCAAAACCTAGAACAGAACTAAAACAGAACTGGCACAGAACTAGAACAGAACAGACCTAGAACAGAACCAGAACTTAAACAGAACTAGAACAGAACTAAAACAGAACTAGAACAGAACTAGAATAGAACTAAAACAGAACTAGAACAGAATTAGAACAGAAGTAGAACAGAACTAAAACATAACTAGAACAGAACTAGAAGAGAAATAAAACAGAACTAGAATAAACTTGAACAGAACTAGAACAAAACTAGAATAAAACAAGAACAGAACTAGAACAGAACTAGAACAAAACTAGAACAAAACTAGAACAGAACTAGAACACAACTAGAACACAACTAGAACACAACTAGAACACAACTAGAACACAACTAGAACACAACTAGAACACAACTAGAACACAACTAGAACACAACTAGAACAGAACTAGAACAAAACTAGAACAGAACTAAAACAAAACTAAAACAGAACTGGAACAAAACCAGAACAGAACTAGAACAGAACTAAAACAGAACTAGAACAGAACTAGAACAGAACTAGAACAGAACTAGAACAGAACTAGAACTATAACAGAACTAGAACAGAACTAGAACAGAACTAGAACAGAACTAGAAC
>NC_060954.1:8706488-8708113 GCF_022045245.1 Lucilia cuprina
TCTGTTCTAGTTCTGTTCTAGTTCTGTTCTAGTTCTGTTCTAGTTCTGTTCTAGTTCTGTTCTAGTTGTGTTCTAGTTCTGTTCTAGTTCTGTTCTAGTTCTGTTCTACTTCTGTTCTACTTCTGTTTTAGTTCTGTTCTAGTTCTGGTTCTGTTTTAGTTCTTGTCTAGTTCTGTTCTAGTTCCATTATAGTTCTGTTCTGGTTCTGTTCTAGTTCTGTTCTAGCTCTGTTCTAGTTCTGTTCTAGTTCTGTTCTAGTTCTGTTCTAGTTCTGTTCTAGTTCTGTTCTAGTTCTGTTCTAGTTCTGTTCTAGTTCTGTTCTAGTTCTGTTCTAGTTTTTAACTTTAACATTTGCTTTACATTTATACCAACATACATATACATCATTTCTTCATTATTTAAAAAAAAATAAAGTGGAATGTTTTCATTTCAAACTGAAACTAAAGATCTACTTTAAACATACATAATAGCTAAATCTACATACATATATACATGCATACGTACATTGGCATCAATCATATTAAAAAAAGTAAAACAGTATTAATACCATCAATCAACCTTGCCACATATTACTACAACATCAACAACATCATCATCATCATTTTTAAAACAACAACATAAAGCAACAAATTCAAACATTAACGTGAGGAAAAAACAAAAACAAACCGCATAAAAATTTTAAATAAAAAATTAAAAATAAAAACCTTTAATGAAAATGTTGAAATTTTTCCAACATTAACAGTGAGGTAAAAAATAATAAGTCTAGCAAAAACATCTAAAGGGTTTTTAAATTCTTTAACGGACTTATTTATTTTGTTCTTTACTGTAGTATAACACAACTTTCACATAAACGTTAAAAACATTTGCATAAATATTTGAAACTCAACAACATAAACAATTTAATTTAGTTTTTAATTTTGATTTGCCCTCAGTTTGGAAAACATTAAAATTAAATTTTTATATTTTGACAAATGAAAAGCGAATATTTTTTATTAAAATAATAACAAAAAAAAAACAAAAACAACCATCCTAAAGACTGACAATTAAATTGATTTAATTTTTAACAAAAAATTTGTTTTGTGAAAAATCAAAATATATAAAAAAAATTATATAAATACATTTAACCTGATAAAACGACTCTTAGTAAAATTTTGGTATTAAAATTTTAAAATGTAATAAACTTATGTTAAAATTGTAATGAACGATTGTTATCGATTAGTATAGAGTTATTGTCTCAGTGTAGTTAAAAGTCCGTTTGGTTTGATATTGAAAAAAACTGTATCTGCTTGATTTAAACAAAAGCAAGTGTATGTGTGTTTTTAATAAAAAAAATATATTTTAAATTTAATAAAAATTTAAAAAAAACCCAAATATTTTTTTTATAAATTTTCAAAAATGGCGAGAAACTTGGGATGCCACCAAACTGCAGGTTTAATTAAAATGCTGCTCTGGATATGGACAATTTTTCGGTAGAAAAAAGTGTTCTCGTTCAGTTTCAGTTCTAATTCAGTTCTAGATCAGTTCTAGTTCAGTTCTAGTTCAGTTCCAGTTCAGTTCTAGTTCAGTTCTAGTTCAGTTCTAGTTCAGTTCTAGTTCTGTTCTAGTTCAGTTCTAGTTCAGTTCTA
>NC_060954.1:8708213-8711023 GCF_022045245.1 Lucilia cuprina
GTTCTAGTTCTGTTCTAGTTCTGTTCTAGTTCTGTTCTAGTTCTGTTCTAGTTCTGTTCTAGTTCTGTTCTAGTTCTGTTCTAGTTCTGTTCTAGCTCAGTTCTAGTTTAGTTCTAGTTCTGTTCTAGTGCAGTTCTAGTTTAGTTCTAGTTCTCTTCTGTATTAGCTCTTTTCTTTTTGTTCTAGTTTTGTTTTAGTTCATTTCTACATCTTTAAGTACTAGTTCCGCTTTACATTACTTTTAGTTCCCGTTCTTTCAGTTTAATTATAATAACTTTTTTCTTTAATTATTTTCTTAAACACAAGTATTAATCCTGTAATTAAAACATTGCTTACATTACGTGGTTTCATAATATAAGTAAAACTTTAGCATAACTCAAGGCAAAAAAGTATTTACTCTTTTTCTGTTTACATTATTATTGTGACTATAACCTTTGTTAATAATAACTTTATTTAATTTCTTATTTGTCTTTTACTTACATTTGCAGGCTAAAGAAATGTGGTCTCAATTAACCTACGAACAAAAGAAAACTTATGGTGAGGATTATTATGAAGCTGCCATGACAGCTGTCGAAAAATATTCCAGAGAAGTAAGTATCTGCTAAAGCGAATATAATAACAAACATATTAAGGATTTATTTAATGCCATAACATTTTATTTTATTTATTTCAACAGGCTGCCGATATTCAACCCACTTTGCGTGTCTTAATTGATGCCGTCACCCGCACCTTCCCTATGGCCCGTTACACTCCAGTTACCCCCAAGGAAAAGATACAAATGTTTATGGCTGATCATTTGGCTCCATCTTTGTATGAAATGTTATTTGGTGTGCCCAGAAAATAGATTTGGAAGAGGCTGCCGTCTAACGCTTTGAATTGAAAGTCAACCAATGAAAAACAATGTAAATGTAGAAATTAGAAAGCAAAATTTTTGTTTGGAAAATTTTTATGTTTTTGTATACGAGAGTAAAAAAAAAAAATAATAGCATTTTTAATTAGCATTTATGCCAGTAAAATATTTTTGTTGTTTTTTAACGTTTTTATTTATTTTTTTTAATTACTTTATTAAGTTTTTATTTTAGCTTAATTTTTAAAACTTTTTGTTATTTTGTACATTTTTTTCTAATTTTTAAAATAAATTAAATAAAAATTATTCTCAACAGTAATTTTAAATAAAAACTCGGAAAATGTGGAAGTTTCTTTAATTATTCCATAATAAACATCGATCATAGCGTATACTTAATATTTAATTCAATTATGAATTAAATATTAAGTACACGTTTAGTGGATTTAACTACATATGCATTTTGCCTCAGAGGTATGCTATAGTTTTTAAATTTGTACCCTAATCTGACAACAACAATAGAAACTTATGAAATAATTTTAAATATTTAAACACTTAAGTGTTGGCTATTTATTGGTCACTTGCTACAGCTGCTCTTCTTAATACACATTCAGCTAAAATGCATATCCAAGGTGCCTGTAGCTGAGGGAGACGGTAAAAGATAAAAGTGTTGTTTTGCACTTAAAAAGATTATAGTATTATTATTGCATCTTTCGAAAAAAAAAATCCCCGTTTCATAATATAAACCCAACTAAATATTTTCTGTATGCTTTGTCATTCATGGGTTTTTATTTTTAGTGTCAGTTCTTTCGTTTGCATATTTTAAGGCAAATATATTTTATCTCCTTTTAAAGCATATTTATTTTGGTTACCTTGTGCGGTTTGTCGTCTAACAGAATTTACCTTTATTAAAGTTGATTCCAAAGTGCAAGAAAACTGTTTTTCTTTTTCACAAATAAAACTGTATAAAATATTCAACAAGTTTTTCTATTTGTATTTTTACAAAAAAATGACTATAAAAAGTTTTTGGGAAGTTTTTTGTTGATTTCAAGCAAATCTATAATAGTGTTTGTGAAATTGATATACAAAATAATACAGTTCTGTTCTAGTACTGTTCTAGTTCTGTTATAGTTCTATTATAGTTCTGTTCTAGTTCTGTTGTATTTATAAGCTACACAACTTAAGTGGAATGGTATATTAGGTTTGTGCTGATGTTTGTAATGCACAATAATATTAGTCCTATACCTGAATGTATACCAATCGGCTCAGAATCATTTCATTTAGCTATGTCCGTCCGTCTGTCCATGTAAACCTTGTAATCAAACTACAGGCCACCATTTTGAAGATAATTGAATTAAATTTGATACATGATCTTCTAATGTCCCAGGTACAAACCCTATAGAAAATAGTTAAGAACAGTCCATTATTTCACCTAGCCCCCATACAACTGTACCACCGAATAGGGCTTGTAAATATTGTAATCAAACTACAGGTCGCAATTTTAGAGATAATTCAATGAAATTGGGACATGATCTTCTATTATACCGTACACGAAGCCTATTGAAAATAGTTAACATCGGTTCTTTATTTCACCTTGGCGCCATAGAACTGAACCCACCAAATAGGACTTTTAAGTTTATAATTATGTTTAATATACTCGTATCTCGACAAAAACCAGCAAAACTAAGTCCTATAGTGGCCCTGATGACCCTGATAAACTTGATAATTATACGTCCTCATTTGACCCTAGCCCTCTAAAAAGCCCCAATCAAAATTTTCCTTAAATATCCACAGTTTTATTAACAATAAATGGCTTTAGAATACTTGAGGCAAGGTATAATTCAACTTAAACTCTAGCTCTGTTCTTGTTCTGTTCTAGTTCTGTTCTAGTTCTGCTCTAGTTCTGTTCTAGTTCTGTTCTAGTTCTGTTCTAGTTCTGTTCTAGTTCTGTTCTAGTTCTGTTCTA
>NC_060954.1:8711123-8718005 GCF_022045245.1 Lucilia cuprina
CTAGTCTATAGTCTAGTCTATAGTCTAGTCTATAGTCTAGTCTATAGTCTAGTCTATAGTCTAGTCTACAGTCTAGTCTATAGTCTAGTCTATAGTCTAGTCTATAGCCTAGTCTATAGTCTAGTCTATAGCCTAGTCTATAGTCTAGTCTATAGTCTAGTCTATAGTGTAGTCTATAGTCTAGTCTATAGTCGGGTCTATAGTCTATATTTCTCTAGTCCAGACTATGACATATCACATAAACCAGATGTTCACATACTATCTTTAAAAAACCATATAAATTTGAAAAAAAATATAACTCCCCCTTTTTCTCCACAATTGCTATTAACCCCCATCACTATCAACTTGCAAATAATAACAAACAACAATAACAACAACAACAACTTCTTTATTAACTTGCATTCTTCTTTAGTTTTCTATAAATTTTTCAATTGTTCGGTTGTGTGGTGTTTGATTGTCTTATTAAATTAAAGAAAACGCACTAAATAAGCGGTGAAATATTAATATTGTTGTTTTAAATTATTAGGAAAATGTTAATTGATTGTTTTATAAAAAAATATTGTTAAAAAACATTAAATAATTTAAAGAAAAAGTGTTTAAAGTTTAGCAAAATGCAAAAGAAAATAAATGCAATTGAATATTAGCAGCCGGCCGGTCGGCATGTTGCTTTTGTTTGGCCTTTCTTTGGTTGAGAAGAAGAAAAAAAACTGTGAGTACAACAAGTGAGAGTGCGAGTATGAGATAAAAGTGAGAGTAAAAAATAGTTTGTTTTGATGTTGTTGTTTTTATTATAGTTATTAGAAAAAAAGCAAAAGAAGGGCTTTCAGTGAAATTAAAAGCAAATGTAAATAAAATCAAATCAAAGCTGAGAAAATAAAAATGCAATTATAATAAGGAAAATGTGATAAAGAAATAAATTATAAAAAAAATCATTAAAAAATAAATAAAGGTGTTGCGATTTTAGGCTGTTATAAAGGAAAGTGACTTTTAGCAAAGACTCTATTTTATGATTAGCTGGTAATAAAATCTTTTTTATTCGGCTGTGTCGAATCTTATATGCCCTTCACCATAGTGTTTTAAAAAGTATTAATTTTATACAATTTTAATTTATTTCATTTACCCGACTATACCATTATTATAGCAAAACAGAAAAAACAAAAACAACAAAAATAAATTACGCAAAAAACAAAATATACAAGGCAATAAAACCCACAGACATCCAAACAAACAAAACGATATACACAAAAAAGCAAAATACAATGAAACCCATAGACATCCAAACATACGAAACGAAACCCAGCAGTTTGACGGGACAGTCCTGAACTGACCACTTAACCTACCACTTGCGGTGGCCCCTAGCCACCTGACTACCCAGGTGACCAACCATTTTAACATGGGACAAAGAGACACTTCACGGAAAGGCCTATTGATGACAATGGTTTGCGCCTGTTTTTGACGTTTAGTCGGCTGGTCGTTCGGCATAGAAGTAAGGGTCTCCTCCTCAGATCGTTGCCGTTTTGGTTTGTTGCATTTTTGGCCTACTGCCAAGACTATAAACTGCCGTCCCACTGGGAGCAAACAGACCATCAAGCCGTCCAATCTGGAACAGACGCTTGATGGATTTCAGGACTTGCATACTTAAGTGCGTGAATCAAATGATTCAAAACGGACTATCTATTGATTGCCCTGTCTTAGTGACAGAAGAAGCAAATCAACAGATCGTTACTAACAGACCGCCCAATGTGGGAAACAGACATCTGTTAGGTGGGAGGGGTAGTTCTTAGTTTCGTGCTCGTCTCATGACCCGTCTGACAAGGGTGACCCCTAGGAAGCAGCCAGCTCAAGCAAAGCTGTCTCCGTCAGCATGGCCCATGAGATTCATCGCACTTAAGCCTTCACATCGCGACAAGATGACTAGGTGGTTAACTATTAGTGGAAATTACTGTCTTTTTCGTATGCATTGACTCTTTGTCGAACTGCTGGGAATACACAAAAACAAAATACAATAAAACCCACAGCCATCCATACATACGAAACACAATACGAAACAAAAACAAAATACACAAGGCAATGTTGTTGTTGCATGAAAAAAATTGTCTTCTTTATGGAATTTTCAGAGTTTGTCTCGTATTTTTGCTTATATCCTTGTTGTTTATGAAAGGATTTTACTTATTTTAAGTAGGAAACTTCTCGCAAGCATGTATGATAGAATGTTTGACGATTTGGATCGCCCCAAATATCTGGGGTCTTGAAAAAACTCATTTCAAAAGACAAATGTACAAACTAATGCACATAGATAAATCGACTACGCAATCTACAAAGGTCAGAAATTTATATTGTATAAATTACAAACCGAATGACAAACTTATATTTATACCCTTTTCTTGAAGGTGAAGGGTATAAAAATTGCTTAAACTAGAAGTTGTAGCAAATTATCCATAAAAAGAAAATTTCATAAAATTTTCTATAGAAATAAATTAAAAATCTATAGAATTTGTAAAAAATTATTGCACACAAAATCTAATACATACATATGTCTTTCATTGTGTATGTGCAGCTATCCAAAAATTATACCTTTAAAAAAATTTTACATTTTTAAATTAATGAAGACAGATGGATTTGGTGGTTATTACCCATATAAATATATATGTATTTATGTATGTATGTATGTATGTATGTATGTATGTATGTATGTATGTATGTATGTAGGTATGTATGTACGTATGTATGTATGTATGTATTTATGTATGTATGTATGTATGTATGTATGTATGTATGTATGTATGTATGTATGTATGTATGTATATGTGTGTATTTGTAAATAAATATGTATTTATTTTGATACAAAGATACTGCTATTAAATCAACAACAACTAATCAAGGTTATAATACAATAAATACACTATTTATTCAATGATACAAACTACAGGTAAATAAATGAATAAAATGCTTCCAAAATGAAATTAAATGACAATATTATGCTAAATGTTGAAAATTAAAATTTTAGCAAATTAATTGTAAAAAAGGTTTTATTATTGTTGTTGCTGGTTAAAAGCAAAACAGAGAAACATGTAATTAAAAGATTTAATTAGTGAGTGTAGTTCAGTGTCAAAATAGATAATGTGTTTCATTTGATGAGAGAGCATTTTACGCCTATAATATAAACTAGACTATAAAGTAGACCATGGTCTATACAATTACTTAATTATTCTATAGAGTAGAATCAAACATTAGACTATATGCTAGACTACAGATCAAATTATAGAATAAACTACAGACTAGACTTAAATCTAGGACATATAATAGGGTACATAGTAGATTAGACTATAGACTAGGCTATAGAACAGATTATAAACCAGACTTTTTACTAGACTTAGGACAACACAACAGAATAGATATCGACTAGACTACCGATTGGACCATAGACTAAAATATAGACTAGGCTATAGACCAGCCTATAGAATAAACTATAGACTAGACTACAGAGAAGACTATATACTAGACTATAGACTCGACTATAGACCAGACCATAGATTACAATATATACTATGTTATAGACTGCACTATAGACTAGACTATAGTCTACACTATCGTCTACACTATGCTCTACACTATACTCTACACTATAGACTAGACTATAGACTAGACTATAGACTAGACTATAGACTAGACTATAGACTAGACTATAGACTAGACTATAGACTAGACTATAGGCTAGACTTTAGACTAGACTATAGACTAGACTATAGACTAGACTATAGACTAGACTATAGACTAGACTATAGACTAGACTATAGACTAGACTATAGACTAGACTATAGACTAGACTATAGACTAGACTATAGATTGGATTATTGACTAGACTATAGACTAGACTACAGAATATCATAGACTAAACTAAAGACAAGGCTTTATATTTGAAATAGTTAGATTTAATTATATAGATTAGACTATATCCTAGACTATAGACTAGACTATAGTCGAGTCTATAATCTAGTCTACATTCTAGTCTAGAATATATATAGTGTCTAGGATATAGTCTAATCTATATAATTAAATCTATCTATATCAAATCTAAAGCCTAGTCTTTAGTTTAGTCTATGATCTAGTTATAGTCTAGTCTATAGCCTAGTCTGTAGTCTATAGTCTAGTCTATAGGCAGTATGATATGTTCTACATTGAAAGAAGCATCCAATATAATAATCGGTGTGCTGCAATATCTTCACAAATCGTTTCTATATCAAAAACTAACAATCGATCTTTGGTCACTTTAAATCCATTAATAATTTATTTACTTAACTCCCCATTTTATTCTAATATTAAAAGGTACTACTTATTAACACCCACTTGCCACCCAACACTAGCAGCATACAAACAACAATAACAACAACTTCTTTATTAACTTACATTCTTCTTTAGTTTTCTAGTAATTTCTCAATTGTTCGGTTGTGTGGTGTTTGATTGTCTTATTAAATTAAAGAAAATGCACTAAATAAGCGGTTAAATTTATATATTTTTGTTTTAAATTATTAAGAAAATGTTAATTAATTGTTTTATAAAAAAATTTTGTTAATAATTTAGAAAAAAGTGTTTTCAAAATTAGCAGCAGCCGGCCGGTCGGCATGTTGCTTTTGTTTGGCCGTTCTTTGGTTGGGAAAAAAAAATTGTGAGTACAACAAGTGAGAGTGCAAGTGGGAGATTATGGGAGAGAAAAAAGTAGGTTGTTTTAATGTTGTTGTTATTATAGTTTTTAGAAAAAACCAAAGGAATGTCTTTAAGTGAACGTAAATAAAATATATCAAAGCAAAGAAACAAAAAAGTAATAATAATTAAGAACAAACGGATAAAAAAAGAATAAAAGAAAAAGAATAATTCATTAAAGATAAATAAAAGTTTTTCGTTGTTAAATTGTTTCAAAAGGTAAGTGACTTTTTCCAAAAACTCTTTAATACAAACATTTTTTACATTCATACTACATGATTTGACGTTAATAAAACCGCAAGAGATTTATTTAAAATCCATTGAGAAGGGGTATAACGGAGAGGGGTATACGTATGTACACATACATACGTATGTGTAGTGGTTTTTTTGTGTATATTTGGTTTGTATGTTTGAACATCTGTGGGTTTCAATGTTTTGTGTATATTGTTTTTGTTTTTTGTGTATTCTGTTGGCTTCATTGCGTTATGTGTTTTGTTTTTGTTTCGTATATTTGGATGTCTGTGGGTTTTATTGTATTTTATTTTTGCTTTTTTGTGAATTTCGTTTCGTTTGAACATCTGTGGGTTTCATTGCCTTGTTTATATTGTTTTTGTTTCTTTTTGTGTATTCTGTTTTGTATGTTTGGATGTCTGTTGATTTCATTGCGTTGTATGTATACTTTGTTCTTGTTTTATTGGGTATATCGTTACGTATGTATGTTTAGATGTCTGTTGTCTATTGTGTTGTTTGTTTTGTTTTTTTTTTCTTGTGTTTTACTTCGTTTAGCATTGTTGTTGTTTGTTCAACTTGTTTTGTTTTTGTTCTAATAATGAAATAACTAGCCGGGAAAATGAAATAAATTAAAAGTTTATAAAATTAATACTTTTTAAATACATTATGGTGAAGGGTATATAAACATCGGCACAGCGGAATATAGCAATCTTACTAGGGTTCTATAGTTGAAACGAAAAGTCGACTTTTCGACTTTATGCATTTTATGAAAAGTCGACTTTTCGACTTTGTTGCAATTTTTTTACTATTTGCAGACTTTTCGACTTTTTTCGACTTTTATTTACAAAGTCGACTTTTCGACTTTTTTCATAGACGATAGTCGAGTTATCGACTTTTTTGGGACAAAATAGTCGACTTCGACTTTTCGACTTTTTTCGACAAAAATTCGATTGTTCGATTATTCGAAAGTCGATTTATAGAACCCTAACTCTTACTTGTTAAACAATTAATTTGCTTAAATTTTTCTATATGATATTTTGCATAATATTTTCATTTAAATTCATTTCAAATCTATATATTTATTTACCTGTAGTTTGTATCATTGAATAAATACATAGTGTTTTTTATTGTATTATAACCTTGATTAATTGTTGTTTTAATAGTTGTATCTTTGTATCAAAATAAATATTTACAAATCTACAAGTAGATAAAATTAAACAAATGTATTTATGTATATACATGTGAATGTATGTATAACCTTGTCACATGTAAGGAAGACTAACTAACAACCGAAACTGCCATCAATTTTGTGCAACATTCACAAGTTCACATAAACATACATACATGGATACATATGTATATAGGGAATAAATGTCAATCCATCTGTCTTCATTAATTTTAAAATGTTTAATTTTTAAGGTATTATTTAAGGGCCACTACACATATACAATGGCAGAAATATAAACAGCAAAAGGATAAGGATAATTTATAGTCTAGTCTATAGTCTAGTCTACAGTCTAGTTTATAATATAGTCTACAGTCTAGTCTATAGTTTAGTCTACAGTCTAGTCTATAATCTTGTCTATATTTTAGCCTATAGTCTAGTCTGTAGTCTAGTCTATAGCCTACAGTCTAGTCTATAGTTTAGTCTACAGTCTAGTTTATAATTTAGTCTACAGTCTAGTCTATAGTTTAGTCTACAGTCTAGTCTATAATCTTGTCTATATTTTAGCCTATAGACTAGTCTGTAGTCTAGTCTATAGTCTAATCTATAGTTTAGTATATAGTCTAGTCTATAGTCTATTCTGTAGTCTATAGTCTATTCTATAGTCTATAGTCTATTCTATAGTCTAGTCTATAGTCTAGTCTATAGTCTAGTCTATAGTCTAGTCTATATCCTAGTCTATAGTCTAGTCTATAGTCTAGTCTATAGTCTAGTCTATAGTCTAG
>NC_060954.1:8718105-8721893 GCF_022045245.1 Lucilia cuprina
TCTGTTCTAGTTCTGTTCTAGTTCTGTTCTAGTTCTGTTCTAGTTCTGTTCTAGTTCTATTCTAGTTCTGTTCTAGTTCTGTTCTAGTTCTGTTCTAGTTATGTTCTAATTCTGTTCTAGTTCTGCTCTAGTTCTGTTCTAGTTCTGTTCTAGTTCTGTTCTAGTTCTGTTCTAGTAATATTCCTTTACAAGAAAGTTTTTATGAAAAACGAATTTATATTATCATATTTAATGTACAATAAGTATAAAAGAGCGATAATAAAACAACAAATAACTTATTAAGGCAATTTCCTGCTCAAAATAGGCAAACGCTATTATAAAAATTAGATTATTACGAACACTGAGATATTTGAATATAATAATTTACGTTATTGTAATAAAAAAAACATACCTAATAAGACATAATAAATATTAGGCGTATTTATTAAGACATAAAATTATACGAGTCCTTAATATGTATTAAATATTTTAAGAGGAAAATTAAAAAAAAAACTTAAATATTAATAAAATGTTTGATGATGACTATAACGAAGAAAACAAAACCAAAAGAAATAAAATTTTAATGAGTTTATTTAAAGCACACAATGCTTAAATGAAAATTAAAATAAAAAATTATAAAAACAAAGTCTGACAACCGAAATCTTAGTGAACAATTACAATGATCCCATTTTGTGTCAACCTGAGAATTTTTTTTAGACTAGACTAATTAATTTTACTTGTAGCAACGTACATTAATCATCTGTTATGATATAATGCTTCAAAGAACAAAGATAATTATTTTCTTCTTTTAATGGACATCTAATCCTCAAAGTGCGTTAAAACTACGTATAAAATGATTAGAATTTGGTGCTTTATGTTTGCACACTTGCCGTCTTCTAGTTAGTCTTCAAGCAGTTTTAAGTTCACTGCCAAAATAACCCCCCTAATTATGCCTAAAAATAGACAACATCTTTTTGTTAAAGACTACGTAAAATCTACTTTGCTGCTTGCTGAAATAATTTGGTTTTTAAAATAGTATTTGTAGCCATTTCAAACTAGTTTTTTCTTCAGTTTATTTATACTCATACATTCATAAAAACATCCGTTATTAAGCTTTAATTGTGCCAACAAAAGCATTATTAAAAGCCCATATACTCAGACACCTGAAGACAAGGCAACAAACAATAACTATTTCATGATAAATTGAAAATAGCAAAAAAAAATTTGAACTACTAAGCAGAGATCTATGAACGGAAGAGTGAAACAATACGTTATTATACAAGCGAAATGGTAAACATACATCCGTACTAGTACTATTAAAATTCAGAGTAAAACTAACTTAAACTGAATACAACAATTGTCTGCACGAATTGAAAATAACAGCAAAAGAATAGTCGTGCAGAAAAAACTATAGAAAACACAGCTTTATGAACAATTTGAAATTCTATTTTTGAAACAAAATGCACACAATGTGCATACGAATGACGGTGGGATAAAAACAAAAAAAATTTAAAAAACTACCAGATCTAGAATAACACGAACAGAACTAGAGCAGAACTAGAACAGAACTAGAACAGAACTAGAACAGAACTAGAACGGAACTAGAACAGAACTAGAACAGAACTAGAACAGAACTAGAACAGAACTAGAACAGAACTAGAACAGAACTAGAACAGAACTAGAACAGAACTAGAACAGAACTAGAACAGAACTAGAACAGAACTAGAACAGAACTAGAACAGAACTAGAACAGAACTAGAACAGAACTACAATAGAACTACAACAGAACTAGGAAAGAACAAAAACAGAACTAGAAGAGAACTGGAAAAGAACTAGAAGAGAACTAGAACAGAATTGGAACAGAAGGACACACTAAAGCCAAGTTATATTCATATTATTGATTTAGATTACGATCCTGTCGAGTGCCTTCGCGTAGCTTTGTGCCCACCGTCCTTTCATAGCTGCATAACAAACTATGAATAGCTGTAAAACAATAACTCTGGTCTATTGTACGCTCATTTCAAGTTGTTTTAGCTGCGTTTTCTTTTCAGTATTTTCCAAACTGTACACACACACATATATATACTAATATACATATTAAAGTGTAGATGTTTAAGTATAGTTCCGATTTTTGTGTATTTTTCACAAATGTTATCTAACAATTATAGTGTACACACTATGTATGTATGTAGGTATGTAAGAGTATTACAATAGTAATTGTAAATAACTTTTTCTTTTTTTAATTGTAATAGAACAGAGAAAAGTAGCAAAACTGTTTTAACATGCTGCCGCAATGAGCAAAGTTAGTTTCAGGTATTTTTATGAGCTGTTGGCTACAAATGATAAATGTTGTTTGAACACGCTATAACCATACAGGAAGGGGAAATGCTATAGCAAACGTAAACTATAAGAAAATAATACTGATTACTATTTTTAGTATTTGTGATATATTTTTAGTTTAATAGTAGAATAATTAAAATAAATAAATAAAGGGTTTTTAAATTGTTGAAGAAAAAGACAAGAAAAAAATTTAAAGAATTTGGGTGAAAATATAGAAAGTTGGTTAATTATTAGATTTATGATTTAAAAGAAAAATTTTATTGAAAATTTTAAAATTGGTATATTTTTTATTTGTTTTCTAAAATTTACCTCACGCATGTAATTTATGAATTAAATTTTTAAATTTTTAACACGTAATTGATATTAATGACTTGAAAAGTGTTAGAAATTGCCAGACAACAGAATACAGAAAGAAAGCGGGAACATAAATTTTTTATTAACAAAAAGTCATTGACTTCTTTAACGTTTTTTTTCCTTCAACTTTTTTTCTTTTGCCTACAAAAAGTAAATTTAATTAATTTTTGTCTTGTTTTTTTTTATGGCAAAATTAAATTTTAATATGAACATTTTTCATTCGTTAGTGTGTTTTTGTTTTGTTTCGCGTTTATAGTCGTCCTTTCTAAGAATTGTTTTTGTTATTAAAAGTTTAACTAAGAGAATGAGTAGTTTAATTGATTTAATGTAGCATTTCTTTGTTGTTTTGTTCTCTTTCTTTACTTTTTATGAGACTTTTTGTTAAGTTTAATTTATAGTGTATACTTTTGGGCGTTTTAATGTTTTCGCTGTTTTTTGTAGGTTTTGTTCGTTTTAAGCATGTGTGTACAGGTATAAAATATGTGTTTAATGACCCTTTTTTAAGGCCATTGATAATAATGATGATACATATGTATATACATACGTATAGGTATGCTAGCATGAGACCTAAGGCTAAAAACAAAATTCTCCAAGTTTCAGATACAGCACAACATCAAAGCAGCATTAGCAGGACTATTTAAAAGTTAATTACCCTAATTACATGTAATCCATAAATACAGCAAAAAAATACAGAGCAAGTCACAAAATATACTGGTACGATTAAGACTATTAAACATGAGCATTCATGTTTTTCTTATAGAACAACAAGGGAAATCTATTAAATGAATTAGTTCATTTTTTATAATTTTTTTCTGAAAAGCATTTGGGGATTCGTAGCATTATAAATGAATTTTAATGAAACATATATTTTAGCTATTTAAATTATTTGGGCATTTTGTCAAGCAATAATTGTCAACGATATATATTAAGATTGTGTTTAAAAGTTTGTGGTTGGTCCAAGCTGTGTTTCAGACTTTTTCTACTTCAGTTCTAGTTCTGTTTCAGTGCTATTCTAGTGCTGTTCTAGTTCTGTTCTAGTTCTGTTCTAGTTCTGTTCTAGTTCTGTTCTAGTTCTGTTCTAGTTCTGTTCTAGTTCTGTTCTAGTTCTGTTCTAG
>NC_060954.1:8721993-8723614 GCF_022045245.1 Lucilia cuprina
GTCTATAGTCTAGTCTATAGTCTAGTCTATAGTCTAGTCTATAGTCTAGTCTATTGTCTAGTCTATAGTCTAGTCTATAGTCTAGTCTATAGTCTACTCTATAGTCTACTTTATAGTCTACTCTGTAGTCTGTTCTATAGTCTAGTCTATAGTCTAGTTTATATTATAGTGTATAGTCTAGTTTATAGCCTGGGCTACAGATTGGTCTATAGTCTAGTCTAAAGTCTAGTCTAAGGTCTAGTCTATAGTCTTTCTTTTAGTCTAGTCTTTAGTGTAGTCTTTAGTCAACATAAATTGAATCGTTAGCAATCTGCAAACTTGATTATATTTAAACATGCGGCACACGTAAATGCTGGAGAATACAATAAAGCAAAAAAACAAAAAAAATTACGAAAATTAAACGTGAGTACCACCTAGTTGCTAACATCGACATTCAGACAAAAACATACGCCATACACCTGTTCATACATATTCTTCTACAACTGGTACAACCTACAACATGCAACAGCCAAAAATAAATAATGAAAATGTAGTGGAAAAGAAAAGTTTTACTAAAAATATCTAAATGTTGTGAAATGAAAAAAATTTTGAAAAAAAATCATGTGAGAAAACTGCAAATGCCAAAAGGAAACCAAGAAAAAAAAATACGTGTCATAATTTTGATAAAGTTGTTATTGTTGTTGTTGCTGAGCTAGGCTTAAATAAACTGCAAACAATTGTTGCTAAAATGCTAGAGTCATGGAACATGCCACAAAGGTATGAAGAAAAAAATTTAAGAAACAAGAAATATAAACTAAAAATATATGAGAATTTTAAGACATACCAAATATATGTATGTAGTCTAGTTATATGTATGTGTACGTGTGTGTCTAGGTTCGTTCTTGTACTTTAGCATTTGAGTAGTTATTTAGTGGTTTCCTAAGCATATTTTTTGCTGCTAGAATCTAAACAATTTTTGTTTTGATTTTTTTTTTGATGATGTAGCATTTAAGTAGTTATTTTAAGAGTAAGTAAATACTTACTTTAAGGTTTTTCTTAGCCTGTCTCACACTCAGGAATCTTTCGACCAATATACTAGAGAAAATCACAAAATTATTAAGCAACCCCCACATAAAAAAACACACACACACACAAAATTATATAAAATTGTTTTGGTTAATAAAAATCAAAAGAAATGACAGTATAATTGGGACTTTAATTGAATTTTGTTCATATATAATTGTGTAGTTTCTAATGTAAAAGGATTTTTCGTTTTATGTCCTTGTTGAACAAAAGTTTTGAAAAATTTATTGTTTCGTTCGTGGAGAAGGAAGAGTGTTTGAATTTGTAAAACATTTCATAGTAAAGTGAATTTTATCGCCAAAAGAGCTTTTTATTGTCTAGTGCTTAAATTCAATAGTCGAATATAGCTATATTTTAATCTATAGTCTAGTCACTAGATCAGTCTATAGTCTAGTCTATAGCCTAGTCTATAGTGTAGTCTAAAAACAAGTGCAAGGTCTAGTCTATAATCGAGTATAGTCTAGTCTATAGTCTAGTCTATAGTCTAGTCTATAGTCTAGTCTATAGTCTAGTCTATAGTCTAGTCTATAGTCTAGTCTATAGTCTAGTCTATAGTCTA
>NC_060954.1:8723714-8725753 GCF_022045245.1 Lucilia cuprina
TAGACTAGACTATAGACTAGACTATAGACTAGACTATAGACTAGACTATAGACTAGACTATAGACTAGCCTATAGACTAGACTTTAGACTAGACTATAGACTAGACTAGAGTAAAGACTGGACTATAGACTAAACTATAAACTAGATTATAATGTTTTCCAGGCTCTTCCTAACTTGAGATCAACTACACATTTTTTCTGACAAATGCTTTGATAGACTAATAATGCCCTGCTATAACGAACTTATCTGATTAGGTTACAGAAACCTTATAAATACTTGAGAAAATGTCTTAAAGCTTAAAAAAAATTAAAGTAAAATTTCTACTACCTTAAGTAGGTGGCTGTAGAAGTACGATTTTAATTTTAGAACAACAATATTCGCATCATTATAGATTTTCTTTCAATCCCCACAAAGCTATTACTACTACTAGTACTACTTAATCAAGCTTAAAGTGAAATGATGGATACGGATTATTTTTAAAATAGTTAAGAAAATAATTAATAAAACTTTATTATGAGAAAATAAATAAGAGTTAAGGAAACTTAAGTTTATAATTTCAAAATAATATAGGTATAGAAATACGTTGCCTACTCTTAGGCAAATAAGTTATGCTTGATAATTGTTAATTAGTTTTATAAATAGTAAATAATATAATGATTTTATTATGTATTAAATTATGAACTTTAAACTTTTGAAAAAGAAGGAAAGCTTTCTTATAAATATAGTTGGTATTAAATAGCAACTTTTATGTTGTTGTTGTTATTATTTTAATTGTAATAGTTAATTGCAATTTATATTGCAATTTTGCTGTTTTTGACAAGTAAATTGCAATTTTTGTTAAGTATTTATAAAACTAATTAACATTTGCAAATTGTTTAAGTTAACCAGCCTAAAACTATGCAACATGTGCAAACATTTTAAGCTATTCAGCCTATGGGTATGCAAAGTTATCTAATAACAAAGCAAACATCATGGCACATAGCAATTTAGGACCCAATTTTTAAATAGTCCAAATACTTTTGTTATTTTAACCTAATTTCACAGAACTTTATTGTTAGAAACCAAGACCCACATTATGTGGAAACTAATTGTATTTTATTATTAAAATATATATACCAAAAGTTAAGTTTTGAAGACGGTAACAAGAAAACAAATAAAAATATATAAATTTTATTAAGATTTCTTTTTACACACACTTGCTAGCAGAGCAACACACATAAAAGCTGCACAATTTTGCACTATGGCATATTTATATGCAAATAGGAAAACTCCCACACAAACACACACATCAGCTGGCACCAAAATAAAACTTCTTTCCTGCATCCTTTTAAAACTTTAACCAGCATAACATTTTCCTTAGAATTACCTTCTTCTTTAGGAATATGTTTAAAAACAAAATTATTTGCTGGACTTTTATAACACACCTATACATACATATACAAATATTTTACATACCTGTCTCTATTAAAAGGCAAATGTGTAATTCTTATTCTTATTTGTTCTCCTTATAAAGTACCCATTGCATACTCTCATAAGTATGCAGACAAATACTATACGGATGCTAGAATCGTGTTTTAGCATAAAAAATTATATTTTAATAAAACGCAAAATATAAATAAACACTAATGTGAAAATATTGCATATAAAATAGAGTGCTAGAGAATTATGTCCCACAAGAAACATTAAAGGAAAACAAGGCAAAAATATAAAATACTTCGAAGAAAAAAAATAGCTAAGTTAAGTGAAAAAGCATGTATGGCAAAGACAGGACGGCAATTTTAAATAGACTTAACAATTATTTGAATGGAAACACGGCAGCTTGATTTTTAAAGAAACTTATTAACCTAAGTCTAAAAAGATTAAAGCCTAAAGTCTTAGTAAAAGATCTAGTTCAGTTTTGGTGGCACATCTCGTTCTATTCTAGTTCTGTGTTAGTTCTGTTCTAGTTCTGTACTAGTTCTGTTCTAGTTCTGTTCTAGTTCTGTTCTAGTTCTGTTCTAGTTCTGTTCTAGTTCTGTTCTAGTTCTGTTCTAGTTCTG
>NC_060954.1:8725853-8727902 GCF_022045245.1 Lucilia cuprina
ACTATAGTCTTGACTAAAGTCCAGACTACAGTCTTGTCAATAGTCCAGACTATAGTCTTGTCTATAGTCCAGACTATAGTCAAGACTATATTATTGTATAGTCCAGACTATAGTATTGTATATAGTACAGACTATAGTCTTGTATATAGTCCAGACTATAGTCTAGTCTATAGTCTTTAGTCCAGACTATATTCTTGCATATTGTCTTGTCTATAGTCCAGACTGTAATCTTGTATATAGTTCAGACAATAGTCTTCTCTGTAGTACAGACTATAGTCTTGTCTATAGTCTAGACTATAGTCTTGTCTATAGTCTAGACTATAGTCTTGTCTATAGTCCAGACTTTAGTATTTTTTATAGTCCATACTGTAGTTTTGTCTATAGTCCAGAGTTCAGTTTTGTATATAATCCAGACTATAGTATTGTCTATTGTCCAGACTATAGTCTTTTCTATAATCCAGACTATAGTCTTTTCTATAGTCCAGACTGTAGTCTTGTGTATTGTCTTGTCTACAGTACTGACTTTAGATTTGTATATAGTCCAGATTATAGTCTTGCCAACAGTCCAGACTATAGTCTTTTCTAAAGTTCAGACTATAGTTTTGTCTATAGTGCAGACTGTAGTCTTATCTATAGTCCAGAATATAGCCTTGTCTCTTGTCAAGACTATAGCTTTGCCTCTAGTCCAGACTATAGCCTTGTCTCTAGTCCAGACTGTAGTCTCGTCTACAGTCCAGACTATAGTATTGTATATAGTCCAGACTATATTCCAAACTATAGTCTTCTCTATAGTCCAGACTATAGTCTTGTCTTTAGTTCAGACTAAAGTCCACACAATATGTAGTCCTTTTCAAACTAGTCGTATCTTTTTAAGCACAACTTCCCTCATTTGCTTTAAACTACAATAATCTAGGGAATTTAATTGTTATGCATAACATTAACAAGGAATGTTAATTAAATTGCTTTAAATTATATTGATGAACAATAAGAAAAAATTTACAATATATTCCCAGGATAAAATATGAAACTAACTGAGAAAAATTGTCCATTTGCTATTTAGTTTATGGCAAAATGTTAAATTATAATTCATACTTAAGCTATAATGTTAAATATAGTTAAAATGTTTCTAAGCTAAAGGACTTGCAAGATAATTATGTGTGTATGACTAAATGTGTGTGTATGTGATTAAGTATGTCTGTATATGTATGATTATAACATTGTATTATACAAATTTAGTAAATATTAATCTCAAGTGTTTTAGACACTCTATGAAAATGAAATTTATGCTGATGCCATGACAATGCTAAGCACAATTTGTGTTTTCTGGAAAATGGATATTATTAGGGGTATTCCAAAAGCTACTAAGTATGCCAAATTTGTAAAGCTGTATAAGTTGTAACGATATTCTTAAGAAATTGTTTGTTAGAATACGTAGGGGTTTTCTAAAGTTCTTTT
Source organism: Lucilia cuprina (assembly GCF_022045245.1). Taxonomy (NCBI): domain Eukaryota; kingdom Metazoa; phylum Arthropoda; class Insecta; order Diptera; family Calliphoridae; genus Lucilia; species Lucilia cuprina. The sequence goes on from NC_060954.1 coordinate 8,727,309, forward strand.
TGTGATCCCCCTCAATATGTGTTCATTTGTGTCTCCTTAAATACATACAATTGTTGCTTCAATAATTCCAACTGTCCAAGTAGCAGTGTACGTGCGTGTGTGTGTACACAAGTGAAAGAGATTTATTTAGTCTCTCACATTTTGTATAATAATGTTAAAGTGTTAGTTTTAAAGCCTCTAAACATGAGTTCATTACTTATTCTGAAGGTGTGTAGTAGGTGATGCTAATAGATCGGCGGCCAGGCGATTATAGCTAACAGGGACATGAAAGTAAAATCAAAAATGTTAAAGATTAATCCGTTTCTTTTTCTCATTATGTCTACCTCTGATTTATTGTGATGTCCAAATTAGTATTTACTATAGTTATAGTACATATTTTAGTTATTTTTACTGACATTTCTTAACACAAATATATGTTTTCATTCATAATATATTTTACTCAAATTGCTGATAAAACTAAAACTAAGTACTATAGACTAGACTATAGACTAGACTATAGACTAGACTATAGACTAGAATATAGACTAGACTATAGACTAGAATATAGACTAGACTATAGACTAGATTATAGACTAGACTATAGACTAGACTATA
>NC_060954.1:8728002-8729864 GCF_022045245.1 Lucilia cuprina
TATAGACGAGACTATAGTCTGGACTATATGCAAGACTATAGTCTGGACTATAGGCAAGACTGTAGTCTGGACTATAGTCAAGACTATAGTCTGGGCTATAGGCAAGAATATAGTCTGGACTATATACAAGACTATAGACAAGACTATAGTCTGGATTATAGATTATACTATAGTCTGGGCTATAGACAAGACTATAGTCTGGACTATATACAAGACTATAGTCTGGACTATAGACAAGACTATAGTCTGGACTATATACAAGACTATAGTCAGGACAATAGACAAGACTATAGTCTGGACTATAGACAAGACTATAGTCTGGACTATAGACAAGACTATAGTCTGGACTATAGACAAGGCTGTAAACAAGACTATAGTCTGGAATATATATACAAGACTATAGACAAGATTTTAGTCTGTACTATAGACAAGGAATAGCGGAGATTATAGTCGAAATTATAGATAATACTGAACCTTGGACTACAGTCTGTAAAATAGACAAGATTTAAGGATGGACTATCGACAGGACTGTAGTCTACAATATAGACTTTAGTTAGACAAGTTCTAAAATCAAATAGTAAATAAAAATTTCATCCAATTTCGCAAATCATAAACTACATTATGCTCTACAAGAGATTTGTTTTAGTTAAAAAAAAAACGTAATAAACTGCTTTCAAATGTCACACGGTAATGAAATGTCAACACAATACTCTCACACGCTCTAAACAACTAAACATTGTACATGTGTGTTTGTATAATAAATGTCAGCCTTAACAAATCGACTACTCTGAGCCACATACATATGTATATTTCAATGGCTGGGTGTGTTCTAAAAACTTCCCGTTAAAGTGGCGGAAAAAAATCCAACTCGTGTCATTTTAAAGTTCATTTGTGATTAAACAAATTAAACTGTTGCACCTTAGACTCGTTTGCTACTACAGCAATAGTGGAAGTAAATAGAATTTGTGGCAGAGAGAAAAAAAGAGTTTTTATTGCTTCTTTTAGTTTTGTATTGAAATGTCACCATAAAACAAAATGGACAAAATAATAATGGACAAAGTAATAAACAGTGTATAAAGAAATATGTTGATCAGAAAAAAAGGATAATATCTAGAACATAATAGTAATAAGTATAACAATGGTAATACACTTTAACATTTTGCACTTCATTAGTTTAAATCTATTTCTTTTGCTATTCCATTTAATTCACTAACACAGATTTATATACATACATATACCATTCTACCTTTCTTCTATAACTACTTGGTTATGTAGAGATTTTTACCTTGGAAATTTTCTTTTAAAATAAATTACTTAAAAATGTAATTTTATTGCAGCCATTCATTTGCTGAATTTTATTTTTTTATTTTTCTTCATTTTTTTTGCTATTTTTAGCTTTTGTAGTAGAAATGAATAATTAATTAAGACATTGTTGTTTATATATGTAAGTGTATGTATTTTTTGTTTGTTTGTTTTGTTTTCAAAAGTTTATAGTCGCTCTTCCTGTTACAATTTCCGTTTCCGCTAAAGTTTAACAAAGAAATGTAAAGTAAAAAGAGAGCAACTATTTTGTGCTACGTGTTTAGAAGCCAAAAAAAGCTTAATTACAATGTAAAGGTGTGAGTTTTAAAAGATTTAGATAAATTTTAATCCCTTTTTGTAGTTAAAACATACTTTAACAACAACTACTACAAGACTTGCAAACAATTCAATACAATGTGTAAAGAATTAGACTATAGACTAGACTATAGACCAGACTATAGACGAGACTATAGACTAGACTATAGACTAGACTATAGACTAGACTATAGACTAGACTATAGACTAGACTATAGACTAGACTATAGACTAGACTATAGACT
>NC_060954.1:8729964-8732472 GCF_022045245.1 Lucilia cuprina
CTAGACTATAGACTAGACTATAGACTAGACTATAGACTAGACTATAGACTAGACTATAGACTAGACTGTAGACTAGACTATAGACTAGACTATAGACTAGACTAGACTTTTGACTGCACTAGACATTGTATACTAATGGTTAGGATGAAAATTTTAGTTAAGATTTGACTATGCCCTATTTTCTTGTACAAAGCTTAGTGGTGGTTAGACTCTTCTCGGGATAATTTTTTTTATATTTTTTTTATTAAATTGCATTTCCAGAGAAAAACTAATTTAAGTGATAACAAAATGCCACGTATTTTTATGTTAAACATTTAAGGCTTTGTTATATAAATAGTACTTTTGTATTGTTTTGCCTCCATTTATATTCATTTATTTCTCTTTTTTTTTTGCTGTTTTGTTAACAGTCCAGTTAAGTGGCAATGATTGCACTATATAGTCACATATACAAACATGTATATCTATGTAACTACATTAACATGCATAGAAACACACATAAAGATTTAGATAAATGGTCATTATGTGATTTTAGCCATTTTGAAATTTTACACTTACAATCAGTGAAATGATACACTTGTAATAAGCTAGAGACAATAAGGAATGTGTTTTTCATTAGGAAGGAGCAGAGAAGATTTCTTTTGGGTTATAAATGAAAGGACTTTTAGTTTTTTATACTTAGTAAATGTAAATTTTTGATTTAATGTTTGTTTTAGTGAAAAAAACATAAATTTGAATTTAATGTTGAGGAGCCTTCCTAATGTGCATACATATATGACCATGTATCGTAATATATAATTGCTATTATCCTTTAAATGCTATCACACACGTACATAGCCATTTATTCATTTATAATCTGAACGTATATGATGTGTATTTAGCCTACATATGTACATATGTTATAATAACCATAGATTGAACATATTAACTGCTACTGATACTTCCTGTTAGCAACATATACATATATATAACCAGCTACTGGTCATGGTGGCTGTTTTAGAGTCAGTTAAAGCATTCACAAATAATGTTTAACTAAGTAGCAATTTAGATGCAATTCACAAAATACATACAAATGATATTTTTTTTTTTTTTGCAATTTTGCACACAATCAGCGAATGGAACAATTGTAAAAAGTGACAATAAAATTTACACAGATTACAAATGTTTGAAGGTTTTTTTTATGGTTATGTAAAGCTTTTTTATGGTTAAACAAAAATTTTAATATATTTTTACTTGATTAAAAATATAAAAAAGTTTTATAATTATATTTTGAAAATGTCAACGGATTTTTTTTTAAATAACAGCCTTAAAGTATGCTTTAACATTTTAATATGGTTATAGCTAAAACTATGCTATAGATTATTTAATAAATGTCAGCCAAAAAGTATGCTTTATAATCTTAATTGTAGAATTTTAAGCAAAATCACAACTAAATCCCTTGTTAAACTCCTAAACAATATTCATCCCCTAATTTTATTAAAACTCCTTAAACTTTGAAACTCTTTACAATGACCTTCAGCTGACGAATTTTTTTCTCTCTTTTTTTTTGAATCTTAACGTAATACAGCTTAAAATAATACAATTGTTTAACATACAAACACATACATTTGTTCGACGTAACATATAATTTGATTTCAATGCTAAAAGCGTATGTGTCTAGCATGAATAATAAAACAATTTGTTTTCTTTATTGTTTTTGTTGTTCTCTTCACTTTAGCCCAGCTTTATTTTTCATCTTTAATTCAAACATGTTTGTTAAAAGCATTACAAAAATAACAAGTATAAATATAAGAAAATAAAATAAATAAATAAATAAAATTATACAGCAAGGAATTCTTCGCGCTTTTAAAACAACAAACGGATAAAACCAACAATAGCGGAAATGAGAGAAGAGAGTTAAAAATAAATATACAAACATTTACAGTTACACTTGTATAATAACGCCCACATACATCAACACTTTGTTCAGATACATACACGTGTGTGAAATTATATTAAGATAAATAAACATCCAGATGCAACGTGAAAAAGAAAAGTAAGAAGTTTTAAATTTTCCTATATTATAAGATCTGGTCTTGTCTAAAGATAAGATCTAGTTCATAGGTGATATTTAATTTTACTACATTGTGGAGTTCTTACTCTATACATTTTCATTCTAGTGTACAGTCGAGCGTAAAATATATTTGATGTTAAGTCAGAATTAGAAACTAAAACTTAATTAAACTCGTTTCTTCTCTTTTCATTTTCAGTTCCTTTACTAGCAAAGGCAATAAATTCACTATATGGTGCGAATGATTAATAATTAAATATTTTTTAATTAAATATTAAGTATACGCTCATGAACTTTAAGATATTTGTGAAGCTAGAACTGAACTAGAACTGAACTAGAACGGAACTAGAACGGAACTAGAACGGAACTAGAACTGAACTAGAACTGAACTAGAACTGAACTAGAACTGAACTAGAAATGAACTAGAACTGAACTAGAACTGAACTAGAACTGAACTAGAA
>NC_060954.1:8732572-8737409 GCF_022045245.1 Lucilia cuprina
AGTTTATCAATAAATAAAGCCAAGTTAAGGAGGGATAGTTGGCAGCAATTAGTTCTACGATTGCAGAGATAATTTGACTACATAGATCCGGGATTGCGGAGAAAAATGGATAATGAAAATATACATGATTTTAAGGAAATTGAAGAATAGAAATTGGAAATTTTGCAGCGGCAAATCTAGTAGAGAAAAACAAACGTCTGTGGAGGAAATGGGACTAGTAAAGCTATAGCCAAAACCATGATAACAGAGGAAACTGTAGCCTTTAACCTGTAATGATTGCAGTGAAAATTAGGCCTAGGAAACGTAGGAAATTAAGCTATAGAAAGAGCAAACTAGGCAGTTCAACTCTAAGTCCTGCTAGCAGTAGTATCTTAAGTGTAGAAAAAGCTTTATTCTTTGCGGAAGAAACGCAAAGAAATGGAGCTATGCTGTGGAGCAAACTAGACATTTTTACTTTAAGTCCTGGTAGCATTAGTTCTTTAATTGTATAAATAGCTATATTCTCTGCAGAAGATTGAGGAGTTTTAACTAGGGGACGAGTTGTAACCAAGCTATAGCAAGAACCACGGTAGCAACAAAAATTGGGTCATTAAACTGCTCTTGATGACTTTGCAAATTGATCCTTGGAAACAAAGGATTATAAGCAATAAGAAATGAAACCAGAATCTGTAGTACCTTAGCTTTGCAAATAGTTGTTTATAGGAAGGTAAACGTTTATGTTGGAAATTAAAAAAGAAAAAAGTCACACACGAAATGGATCTGTAGCAGGGGAAGCAGAATGGTAAAGAAGCATTTAAAGAAGAGATGAAACTAAGCTTTAATAAAAACAATCGAAGTAGTACAACTTAAAATTATGATTGCAGTAGCAATGAGAGTGAAGAAAAAGCTATGTACTCAGCGTTAAATTTACCATAAAAAGACACTCCTTGGTGGAAATCATTGGAACACTGAATAAGCCGCAATTCCAATGGAAATCTTGCTATAGCAAGAACCTTAAGAGCAGTGGAAATTGCAGCTTGAAACTTGTAATAATTCAGGCAGCCATTGTAACTTTAAGATCCACGATTGAGAAGGAAATTGGACCAGCAAAGCTACTACGATTACAATAAAAACTAAAGAATAGAAAACCTTTATAGAAAAAGCTGCAATTGCATATAAAACTGGACTTTAAAACGAGGGCAGTTGACGATGGAGGTTTGACAATTGTCGAAATTGAGGTTTTACAAATGCAGAGGAAATTGACAAAAAAAGGGTTAGCGAAACGAAATGATTACAGTGGAAAGAGCTGCGATTGCAGACGAAACTGGACTATAGAAAGAGGCAAATAAGAAGTGGAAATTATATAGAGGAATTGGGATCAAGGAAAGAGCTGTGATTGCAGATGAAACTGGACTATAAAAAGAGGAAAGTAAGCAATAGAATAGAGAAATTTGGATCATGGAAAGAACCGCGATTGCAGATAAAACTGGACTAAAGAACGTCTAACGATTGTAATGGAAATAGAATAGAAAAGTTTGGATCATTGAAAGTGCCGCGATTACAGATGAAACTGGACAACAGAACGAGGAAAATAAGCTAAAGAAGTCTAACTTTTGTAATGGAATTTCGATGGAAGTATTTGGTTCATAGATAGTGCTGCTGAAACTAGACTATGGAAAGGGGCAAATAAGCAATAAATCTCATGATTGTTATGGAAATTAAATAAAGAAAAAGCCGCGATTGCAGATGAAACTGGACTAGTGAACGAGGCAAATAAGCATAGGAATTCATGCGAATATAATGGAAATTTGATGGAAATATTTGGCTCATAGAAAGAGCAGCGATTGCAGATGAAACTAGACTTTAGAAAGATGCAAATAAGTAATGGAAGTCTGATGTTTGTAATGGAAATTAGATAGAGAAATTTGGATCATGGAATGAGTCGCGATTGCAGATGAAATTTGTCTATAGAAAGAGACAAATAAGCAAATAAGGAATGAATGTCTCACGATTGTAATGAAAATTCTATGGGGGTATTTGGGTCATAGAAAGAGACGCATTTGCTGATGGAACTGGACTAGATAGAAATGATTGTAATGGAAAGAAGAAAGAGGAACAATTGCATATTTAAAATTTGCAGATTTAAAAAATGGCAAGAAGACATCGGAAATCTCACTATGATCTCACGGAAAGAAATATTAAGTAAACTAATGTGTTTGAATTTGACACAAACTCTAAGAAAGAATTTAAATGTGAAGTAGCACAAATTGTATTATAAATTGGACTATAAAAAGAGTCGAGATTGCACAGAAAGTTGGATCCTAAAAGAAACCATAAGAACAGATAAGATATAGCTACAATTTTCCAGATTAAGAGCAGTATTTCGAAAAAAGCTGAACTCAAGGAAGATCCATCATTTCTTAGGATAATGGGTTAGATCAATACCAGACATTACAAGGTGTACAGAGAGAAATACAATTGTGAATGAAACTGTTCAAGGAAAAAAATCAAGATATAAATAGAATTTTAAGTGGGGAATGATAGCAAAGTGCACTGCAATTCCAAAGAAAATTTATCAAAAGAAAGTAGAGTGATAATGAAAATTCCAGTGAAATAAAGTTTTTCTAGATTAAGAGCAGCGATTGCTATGAAAATTGGAATAGAGGGAGATCGATCGTTTCAGAAAGTATTGTATTAGCAAGGTCTACAGAAAGAAATACGGAGGAAACTGGACAAGAAATAAGATGTGATAGCAATATAAAACTTGGAGTAGGGGATGATCGGAGGTGCAAAGGAAAAAGAAGAAAAGCAATAGAATTTGGTGTAGGGAATGAACGCAAAGGGGCATTGCAAATTCCAAAGAAGATTTACTAAAAGAAAGTAGAGCGATAATGTAAAATCTAGTGAAGAGAGATCAGCGAAAATTAAGGATTAAAGTTTGTCAAGGAAAGAGCCATCTTATAGAGAGGAATTTCGAAGAAATTGAAATACAGAAAGAAGTTATAATGTCATTAAAAACGTAAGCTATTACGTAAGGACAACTGAAGGAAATAAGAGCAAAGAGTAAGCGATAAAAAGCTACAAGTTTCCTTAAGATAGTGAACTGTTCAATGATCTTGGCATAGGTTAATATTTTATTATAAAAATTGCCATGTTTTGGAAGGGAAATTAGATGATAAGTTAAGACAAATTTGCCATGAAAATGATAGCAAACTTTCTTTACCTACTCAGTCTCTTTAATGCAGACCCCTCATTGAATCCAGACAATAAGTAACAAATTCTCAAAATTACATTATTATTTTTTTAATTTTTTTTCAATTGCGCAGTTTTCTTTAACAACATAAATAAATACCTTAGAATTTTTCCAGCTACTTTAAAATTTATAATAATTATTAATCTATAAACAGTTAACAAATATACGCCAACACAAATACACTAATACATAGACATATTTTTAATAATACAATTTATTAAATTTATATCTTTTTAAAGCGCAAAAATTAAATTATACTTATTTAATTTTAATTTAAAAATAATTTTATTATAATAGTTATATAGTATTGCATACTTTAAGGTTAGTGTTTTTATTTCATCAAAAACAAAAAGCCATCTACTTAAAGACTTTATATAAATTTACTATTTTATTTTTTCTTTAATTTTAACAAAACCATAAAATCTCCTATTACATGAACCCTTTTTTAAGGTTTTTTCTATTAACATTTTGCTATATTTCTATGTTAAATAATGTCCTTAATATGTTGGCTGTAAAAAGAAGAAAAAAAAAACAAAGTTGTATTTGTGGTATTGCATGCTGTCTTGGATTATATTTTGTGGTTAACCATAAAAACCTGATACTAATAGGGTGTCAAATTATAATTCTATTGCAAGAAGAAACAAAAAATGTGTTAAGGAACAACAAAAAAAAAAAAGGAATTTTAATTTTTTTTATAAAGTCATAAGTCATTTACAAAGGATCCTTTTTTTTAGTTTGCAGTGTTTTTGCTCCTTTTTGTTGTGTGTGTGTGTGTGTGTCTTTTTTTGAAACAAAAGAATAATAAAAGTTTTCTAATTAAATTTTACTGCTTTTTTTCTAAATTTTAATTATAATAAGGTTTTGTTTTTTTTTACCCAGTGTGTTGTGTACTATTTTATGAGAATATTTAATATACTGTTTGGTTTAACAGGATTTGTAAATGTTTTTTCATGGAAAAGATAAAATAAATTTGGACAAGAGGGGTCAAGATTACTGTGGAAATTGTAGAGTATAGAAAAAATCACGTTCAGTAAGGAATTGAAGCCGTAGATGAAGTACATTGTGTGTCATTGATTGTGGAAATTGTTGCATGAACAGAGCCTCAATTGCAAAGGAAATCGACGATATAGAAGGTTGAAATAGTTGAGAAGTTAAAATTAAGAAATTGTAAACTTTAAGTGGACATAACAAAAGATGTCACATTATAGATGTTGGGAAATTGGAGTATGAAAAGTGCCTCTATTGCAAAGGAAATTGAATTAAAGAAAAGACAATAGAAATTTGGACAAGAAGGTTCAAGATTTCAGTGGAGCATAGAAAAAACGTCGTTCACTAAGGAGCTAAAGCCGTAAATGAAGTATATTTGAAGTGTCATTGTTGTTGTAACAGCTCGACTGTGGCCGATAGTTCTTTCCTGGGGAAAAAAACTTTCGGTTGTTACAGCTGTTGCTGGGTTGACAATCTTTGGCCGAGTAGCAGATCCAATTGTCATGTTAACGAGTCCCCCCGGGGGCATGTTACCTTGGCGAGACCTCCGCCTTGGTGTTATTGCAATCCCGGGGTATAAAGAGGTGCCCAATGCCTCCAGTCTGACCGGGACTGAAA
>NC_060954.1:8737509-8742052 GCF_022045245.1 Lucilia cuprina
CCTGTGGATGAAAAAGACCACCGTGAGATAAGGCCGACACGGCAGGTGCTCACGTTAAAACTCTCGACAGTCTGTCATGTTAATGAGTGTCATTGGTTGTGGAAATTGTTGAATAAAAAGTGCCTCAATTGTAAAGGTGATCGTTTTATAAAAAGAAGCTTGTTGTTGTTGTAACAGCTAAAACTATACAATAAACTAGTTGAGGGGTTCTACATCAATGTCTAGGCCTAAAAATTGGGCTATTTCAACAGAATGCGTCCATAAATCCATTGGACAGAGTGAAGTAGGTTTGACTAAGCAGTTGAATATGTGATGGGTGTCATGAGGATCCAGACCACTGCAGGACATGCATTGGGGGACGGCACGGTCTATACGTGACCAGTAGGCATTGAGCCTGATGCTCCATCCCGATCTTAGTTGTGCCAAAACTACTCTTGTTTTCCCCCGGCAGGTTTTCTTCCGTGGGCTATGAAAGAAAACCTGCCGCCCATCCGTATGATATGGGCGGCGGGAGACCTCATGCGTTATCCTGCGACCGCGGAATTTATGGCGTCTCTATGAATATCGTTTAATGCTGCCGAATATGAGGACTGATCCAGTGGAGGCCGCACTTATCTGCATATATTTTCCTCGTATGTACGAAGATCCTTCCTGACATGCCTCGGGGGAGTATCCAATTGTGTGATGTTTAAATTTGGATGACTTCTCCGAGAACCTTTACGGTAGACATTGAACCGTACAGACAGACACACTGGGAGTGGAAATCGGGGTACAGAAGAGGCAATAATTTCAATGAAAGTTTTGTTATCGAGAGCATAGTAATTGAAAGTATAATAAGTAATGCAATAGCGAAGGAAATGGGACTTTAGGAAGACTCTTGTTCGTGGTAATGATTGAGCAAGAGAAGTTGTATATTGGTTGTATTTGGTGGTGGAATTCGGGCTACAAACAAAGTAATATTTTCCATGGAAATTTAATTATGTAGAGCAGAAGAAATTGAAGTATAAATAGCCATCCAATAGCAGAGGTAATGTAACTTTAGGAAGGCTCTTGTTCGTGATAAAGATTGAAGTGGAGAAGTTGTATATTGTCGATGGAAACTGTGGCTCAAAAGAGCCACATTTCTGGAGGAAATCAAGGTACACGAAAGGTAATAGTTTCTATGGAAATTTGATTATCTAGAGCAGAGGAAATGGAAGTATAAATAGTGATTCACTAGCAGAGTAAATGGAACTTAGAAAGAATATAGTTCGTGGATAGGATTAAACTAGGGAAGTTTTATATTGTCGATGAAAACTGTACTGCGATGAGATTCATTTTGGCCCAGAAAATTGAAATAGATAAAGAGGAACAATTGGAGAGTTATTTGGATCTGAGAATGACTCTGGTTTTTTGTGAAAAGTTAAACTTCTACAGGGTTAAAAAGAGATGATAGTTTCGAAGGAAATTTGATTATCTAGAGCAGAGGAAATGAAATTATAAATAGTAATCCAACAGCAGAGGAAATGAAACTTTAGAAAAATTCTTGTTTGTGGACAAGATTAAACAAGATAAGTTACAAATTCTCGGTGTAAACTTTACTGCTTAAAGAGATCCAATGGCAATGAAACTTTACATAGGAAAAAGGCACAATTTCAGAGTTATTTGTGTGATAGAAGACTCTTGTTTTTGTTGGAAAATTTAACTTCTATAGGTTACAGAAGCGATGATATTTTCGAAGGAAATTTCATTATCTATGACAGATAAAAAGGCACAATTGCGGAGTTATTTGGATCAAAGAAAAACTCATGTTTGTTGCGGGGAATTTAGCTATAAAAGTCCCGCGTGATTCGTCGCAATGGAAATTGATTCCAAAAAGGAACAATATTTGGATGAGGAAAGGCTATAGATATGATTTGGCTACAGAAGAAGTTATTATGAAAACAGAAATCGGAGTAGACTAATCTTGAGGATTTGAGTGGAAATTGCTCTAGAAAAGATCCCATTTGCGGCGGAAATCAGACTATAAATATAAAGACTGGTATAGAGATAAGAGCAAGTGAAGTGAAAAGTTAACAATAAAAAGATCAACCTTTGGGTGAATTTGGTCTAGAGAAAGTCTCCCGACTGAAGGTGAAGTCATAAAGGAATTCTTAGGAAATTGGTTTAGAGCAAAGATCAATTGCAGTGAAAATTGATATCTAAAGAGAACAATCTAAGGATGGAATTATGAACCGTAAGAAGGTCGGTTATTACATGGTGAGTAGGCGATGAGCAAGTTGAAAGTTTGAAATGGAAATTGATCTACAGAAGGATTTCGTATGGGATTATAGATACAGTAATGAATTATCTGAAAATTGGTCTAGAATAAAAAGGACTTGCAGTGGAAATGAACAAAATTTGGATGGAAATTGAACTTATGAAAGGGCTATGATTAAACTAAAGAAAGTAGAAATCAAAGTTAAACAAGATCGACTATTAAAATGGAAATTCGTCTAGAGAAATATACCTGATTGCAGATGGAAATTAGACTAAAAGCACGTCAAAGATTCCACTAGAAATTTTTTTAGAGGAAAGGGTAATTTTCTTAAAAATATACATTCTATATTTGGTTTTTATGTAAACTTAAAAAAGGATTAAGATTACACTGTAATTGGTTTAGAAATTAGTCTAGTATAAGAGATCTTATAAAAGTGAGAAACATTTGTTTCAATACTTTCATTTTGAAGTGAAATTTGTATATAAAAAGTAATGTTCTTCCACTTACCTTAACGAAATGATAGAACAAAACAGCGCCCACGGTGGACAAGGCAAACCAAACGAAAACGGCGAATGTTGAAACCGTTGAAATATTCAGGACATGTAAGGCATTGGAAATGATAATGGCGGCGGCATGACAAAACAGGAATGGCATGAATAGACGCTCCAAAATATCCCAAGGAATTTCGGCATTCTTTTGTGGTAGCACAGAGATGGAACCACGTCTCAAAGAGGCGCGTCTGGAGGCACGGCGCTAGAAGAGAAAAGGTGAAAAAAGGAGGGTTAAAAACTGTAATTCTGGGTTATTGATTCAGAGAAACTCTCAAGGATTTAGAAATTTCATATTTATTTGAATTTTTGATTATTTTTAAATTTATCTATTTAGAACTTGAAAATCCCTGGATTTTTTTTTTCAAAAATAATACTTTGTTTTTTATATATTTTTGTTTGTTTTTTTCACATTTAATAAAAAAAACAATATAATTTATAAGTTTAGCTGAACATTTTAAAGAATTATGTTGCAATTAAATAAAATACATTTTTATTTTTTTAAATAAATATTTTAGAAGTTTTTTTTTTGTTTTTTTTTTGGAATTTTACCAAAAAAACCATAAACAATTTTGGTGTTTGAAATGAAAAATATTAACAACAAATATTTAAATTTAGATAAAATAGAAATTTTAATTTTCTAGAATATTTTTTTATTTGAAAAATTATTTGAGAAAAAAACTTGACGTGTTCCCCTGCCGCCAAAAGTTATTATTTTGTATTGTAACTTATAAATGACGCAAAACACACAAAAAAAAAATAATAATCTAAAATTTTCTTCATAATTATTTTAAACAACATAATGAAGAATAAAAAACACAACAACTAAATAAAAATAAAATTAGCCTAAATCAAAAACTAAAAATAGTTTTTTTTTAGAACAGCAAAATAATCACAGACAGCCGGCCGGCTAATATTTAAAAAAAATGTTTTATTTATTACAAAATTTGAATAAAGTAATTTATTTATAAATAAAACATTTAAATAAGTTAAGGTTATTTTAAAAAATCCATAAAATAGAAATATTAAACTATTAAAATAAAATTAGTGTTTTTCCCAATAAATCAATAATATTTATTTAAAATTTTAGCAGATTTTGTGTTTTGCTTGGTTTATTAATCTTTTATTGTTTTCAATGCCAATAATAGAATTTATGGTTTTTTTTATTGTTTGTATTTTTTTTTTGAAAATTTTGCTAAGCTACAAATCTAGCAAATAGCATTCAGTTTGTCTGAACTCCCACTGGACAATTAAAATTTTTCATAATAATTTTCTTTGAAAACTGCAGCTTTTATGACAATATTGGTTGCTGGTATGGGTTTGGTATGACAAACAGTTGGACATAAAATTAAAAAGATATATAGCGAACAGACGGACAAATAAGCAGATAAATATACATATGCTTATAGACAGTGGGACAGATATATAATTTAGTTTTAGTTATGTTTATAGTTAACTCCTAGAACTGAACTAGAATTAATCTCAAATAATAAGCTAGACAACTATCAAGTATCGGAGCGTATACTTAATATTTAATTTAAAAATAATAAATTATTAATCATACGCATAATGGAAGTGGAACCTGAAGAAACACTTCAAGTTAATGTTCAGTTTTAGTTCTAGTTCAATTCCAGTTCAGTTCTAGTACAGTTCTAGTTCTAGTTCAGTTCTAGTTCAGTTCTAGTTCAGTTCTAGTTCAGTTCTAGTTCAGTTCTAGTTCAGTTCTAGTTCAGTTCTAGTTCAGTTCTAGTTCAGT
>NC_060954.1:8742152-8747440 GCF_022045245.1 Lucilia cuprina
TCTGTTCTAGTTCTGTTCTAGTTCTGTTCTAGTTCTGTTCTGTTCTAGTTCTGTTCTAGTTCTGTTCTAGTTCTGTTCTAGTTCTGTTCTAGTTCTGTTCTAGTTCATAGCTTCTGCAATTGATCATATAAAATTCTCCTGATTAACCTTGAAAGTATGCATGAGTAATAGTTCCCATTATTAGCAAAATAATAGAATTTTAATTAGATCCACAATCAAAACAAAATAAATGACTAAGACGCTAATAATTTTAATGCAAAAAGACAATTCAATGACGGCATTCATAAAATTTGAAATTAATTTCAAAAGCCAAATTTTAATTTGAGTGAAATAAAATATTAAAATTTATATAGAAGTAAAATGCACAAAAAATTCGATAAGTTTTTCCTCAAGTTAAACTTGAGGAATTGAGCATTATGAAATTGTTACAATAAAAATAAAAGTTACATTGTCATAAAGTAATTGCACATGGATTGTGTAAGCAAAATATCAGTGATTGAAAAAAAAGCAAGTGATAAGGTATCCAAAGTTTACAGTAATGGTTAGAAACTTCGGCATACACAAAATAGTGATTGTAGTTTGATCATAAGACTGAGCTAGTGATCTACGTTTTATGTGATCATGAAAATTTTCTTATAAAAAATTAAACAATTAAAGGATTGTTGGCAAATAAAATGGGTTTTGAACATTTTTCAAATGAAATGCAAAATTTAAAAATCTGTCTCTAATGAATTATATTTCCGTTCGTTAGCATTTAAATCATAATGTGGAGGCAAGTATTGATTTACAAATGTTTTGTTTTTTTCTGTTTTTCTTTAATATGTTTCCAATTATTGCTCATACGCCTTAAATATTTGTTCTTTCTTACAAAATTTCAATTTTTACGTACATTGACCGAGTTGGTTTGCAGCCAAAAAATGTATTATTTGTAATTAATTTGGCTGATGTTTTTTTCGATTATTTATTTTTTGTATTAAACTGTCGTGGCGTTTAGCGGTGGTTTTGTCATATGTAAGTAAGTATTAGTAAAATACTTATGAATGGTGAAAAGAAAACGACAAAAAAAACTTTTAAACAAATTTATATTTATGCATTTATTTGTGACAAATATTGGGGGCAGATTAAAATCCAAATACGAAATTGAGTAAGTTTTCTCAAACAAATTGTTGGGTTGAAAGAAAATATTAAAAATGGATATTTTTAAAATGCTGCGTTGGTGCATTGTCGTTAATAGTGGAGAGGTGGGGGGGAACCTTTGAGAATATTATATTTATTTTTAACATTTAGTTGACATTTTTGTTATACGAATTATCGATTTTTTATTTCCATGAATGTAAAATTTAAGATAATTTTTTTTAATAAAGTAAAATTGGGATGTATTTAATAAAAGAAAAATAATACATTTAGAATACTTACTAAGGTATTATCAAACACTTGCATGTTGGCAGTGTGATCACAGTTTCCGGTATAACAAAATCGATGAAAAAATCCTTTTGGGTAGAAATCGTAAGGAATTAGTTAATTTGCAAGTAAACTCTTTTAGAATTTTATTTATTATTTTTTCATGATTTAAAAGATTTTTTAGAAAGTCCTAGATCTGTTCTAGTTCTGTTCTAGTTCTGTTCTAGTTCTGTTCTAGTTCTGTTCTAGTTCTGTTCTAGTTCTGTTCTAGTTCTGTTCTAGTTCTGTTCTAGTTCTGTTCTAGTTCTGTTCTAGTTCTGTTCTAGTTCTGTTCTAGTTCTGTTCTAGTTCTGTTCTAGTTCTGTTCTAGTTCTGTTCTGGTTCTGTTCTGTTCTAGTTCTGTTCTAGTTCTGTTCTAGTTCTGTTCTAGTTCTGCTCTTGTTCTGTTCTAGTTCTTTTCTAGTTCTGTTCTAGTTCTGTTCTAGTTCTGTTTTAGTTCTGTTCTATTTCTCTTCTAATTCAGTTCAAGTTCATTTCCAATTTCACTTCAGTCCTAATTCAGTTCCAGTAGAATCTACTTAAGTTCTAATTCAGTTCACTTTTAGTTTTAGTTCAGTTCTATTTCACTTCTCGTGGAGTTTCATTTCTTTTTTTAGTGAAGTTGTACTTCATTTCCAGTTCTGTTTAAGTTAAATAATAGTTTGGTTTTAGAATATTAAATAAATTTGGAAAAAAATAAATTAAAAATTATAAAATTTTTAATATAAAGTTGAAATATTATTTATTTAGCCACTTGTATATTTATTTTTAGAGTTTTTCACTATTATGTCATCATGTTAAAATCATATTTTATTTCACATATTTTCCTTAAATTCAATAATTTTTTCCAATTTTTATATTTTATTTTTTCACAATTTGTTTTTTTTTCAATTCTCATTTTGTTTTTAATTGTTTATTTTCATGCAATTGCAATTTTCAATTTTTTCACCTTTTTTTAACAAAATGTATACACTTCTTCAAAAAAACTCAATTCTTTTTTAAATTATTTTTTTTTCTTACAAACGAAAAAAAAATCTGTCTCTGTGATCGTTTTTTACGTTTTGAATCGCGTCGTTCAACTAAAGTGGCCAAAGATTTTGTAGGAGATGAGACCAAACGAATCATTCATATAAAAACAACAACAAAACACACACTGTATAGTCTTTTAGATATATGTAAATTCTTAAAGATTCATCATACTGTTGTTGTTGTTGTTTGTTGCTGTCACTGGTGTTGTTGTTGTTGTTTGTGTTCTTGTTATTAGCTATATAATATATTAAAGATCATTTATTCAATATGATGGTTGTTGTAGCTGATATTTTTGTGCTTGTGTTATTCAACAACAGAAATATTAAAAAAAATACACATACATATATACTAAAAAGTTCAGCTGCTTGCTTACTGCAGGCAACATTTTCTTTCATCGCTCTTGCTGCTGCTTTTTCTGGTGTTCCTTTAGTCAACATTTGTCGTTTGGTGTTAAGAAAAAAAGACATTCAATCGTACATCTACGTATACATATATATATATGTGTTTTTTAAATCTATTTCTTTTGATTTGGAGACATTTTTTGGAATGTAGAAAAAAAAAACAAAATTTTTAGTATACGTGCCAGCAGCTAAATTTTAAAATATACTTATGTGTTAAAAAAATATATATTTTTTGGTCAAAACCCACACTTTTTTAATGAAATTTTATTTTTAGCTTTATTTGTAATTATTAGGGAAAATATAGCTAAAGCATAGCAATAAGTCTATTTAATATATTTGGGAAAATTCATTTTATATGACAAAATTTTTGAGCATAAAAGATTCCAATTTACATGCCTGAGCTTAAGAAGGTGAAATATTAATAAATTGTTTTTGAAAAGAAGTAGTGATGGGTGCTATTTTTAGGTGCAATCTTATTAGAAATGAATTATGTGGCAACATATTTTTAATGGGGTCTAACAGAAGCATAACCACTTGCTAAATTATAAAATAGCTAAAATAAATAATAATTAAAGGTAAATAGAGTGGAAGACTTCCTACAAGAACAGAACTGTAGCAGAACTGAAATAGAACTATGTCAAAATTATGACAAAATAAGAAGAGAACTAGAACAGAAATAGAACAGAACTAGAACAGAACTAGAACAGAACTAGAATAGAACTAGAATAGAACTAAAACAGAACTAGAACAGAACTAGAACAGAACTAGAACAGAACTAGAACAGAACTAGAACAGAACTAGAACAGAACTAGAACAGAACTAGAACAGAACTAGAACAGAACTAGAACAGAACTAGAACAGAACTAGAACAGAACTAGAACAGAACTAGAACAGAACTAGAACAGAACTAGAACAGAACTAGAACAGAACTAGAACAGAACTAGAACAGAACTTGAACAGATAAAAATTTTTGCTTGGAAAAACAAAATCTTTTATTGTCTTCATCTTTTGCATATTAAAAATATCAACAATATAATTTTCTTCTTTTTAATATAAATTTTCATAAAATATTAATTTCATAACGTTTCAAATAAAAAGCATACAAATTATGCATGTATAAAAATTATTAAGAAAAAAAAAAAACTCAAAAGTAAATAAATAGAAAAAGCATAAAAATGAGAACTGAAAAAAGCCTCGAGATCTACTACTGTTGCCAAGAAAAACAAACTGTGGAATAATAAAAAACGAATGAACAACAAAAATCTACATATTTTCAATAGCAAAAACAAACCAAAATGGAAAATGGAAAATGTGTAGAACCGGCAGCTAGAAAAAAAAAGAATCAAAA
This sequence comes from Lucilia cuprina, assembly GCF_022045245.1. Lineage (NCBI taxonomy): Eukaryota > Metazoa > Arthropoda > Insecta > Diptera > Calliphoridae > Lucilia > Lucilia cuprina. Next base: position 8,746,371 of record NC_060954.1, read on the forward strand.
ATATCAACACAATTAACATGATTTTTTTCTCGCTTTGTGATTGTTTTCATTTTTTTTGTAGTCTTCAACTTGTTAAATGTTGTTTTTTCTCTGACTCTGGGATGGATGGCAATTTAAAAAAACTGTGTATAGAATTTTTTGCGAGGTATTGTTTTTTTTTTTGAAGTGAAATTATTATAAATATGAACAAACAACTTATTTATTTTCACGAAACAGATATTAATAAGATATGTATAGAATAAATATAAGGGACGTACTGTAACAAAAAGCACAGACATTTTCTAGTTTTTAAAACAATCAGCATCCAAACAAAATGTTTGAATCTAAAATATTCATGCCAAAAAATTTAAATTTTCCATAAAAAATTTTTAATTTTTTTTTCACATTCACTAACCCGCACCTACTTATTGCTATCCTGCTTTTAACCATAAATAAAACCACATGTGTGTGTATATGGGTGTACTTAACTGTATTAAATTAAAAATATAATAATATTCATGTGTTTTATAATAAATTCATTAAAATTCCAAATACTTTCTAAATTCAGCAGCAAGATTTGCTGTTTGAATATTACTTTGCATTGAGGTTTTGACATTAATTCTCCTTCCACCACAAAATCCATATTCATTATTTGTATGACGAAAAATTTCGCTTGAAATGAAAAATCATTATAAATTCTTTATTAACAAAGTGTGCCTAATGATCTGTTTCGTTAAACAAATTGCGTAAATTAATGAGATCGGTTTAATGATTTTATTTTATGTATAATTAGGAAACAAGCAAATTATTAATAAATCTGTTAACACGTAATTGGAAAGTACATTTATTTCAATAAACAATAATTATAAAAAAAAACTTGACGTAAAAAGCAAGAATATGTGAACATCCACTAATTGTTTATATCAAAAAAAGGAGCGAAGTTAATTTTCGATAAAATTCTTATTTGTTCTAGTCCTGTTCAATTCTAGTTCTGTTCTGGTTCTTTTCTAGTTCTGTTCTAGTTCTGTTCTAGTTCTGTTCTAGTTCTGTTCTAGTTCTGTTCTAGTTCTGTTCTAGTTCTGTTCTAGTTC
>NC_060954.1:8747540-8750749 GCF_022045245.1 Lucilia cuprina
ACACCAGCACAAGCTATATTAGCAAAAGCACCCACAATCGAACCATTACCACCCAGAGTACAACCCAAAGCCAGAGACCAAACCAGCGGCATAATGGGTATATTGATGTGGTGATTTAAAGACAAGGTGCCAATAATGCGCATCATCATATCAGCCACTGGAACGTTATCGATGAATGTGGTTAAAATGGCTGAAATCCATATAATAGAAATTATAGCCACTGTTAAGCGATGCTCTTCAGCGACATTGATGATGAAATGTTCGAGTAGTAGGCCGATATTTTCTAAGAGTCCCAAAGTGATTAAGACTTGTATGATGATGGACAGAGTAACAAAAAACAGCATTGTGGACCAGTCTATGCGCGATAACATACCTTCGATATCCTCATAGTTGCTGAGTGATAAAGCTAGTAGGGCGGATAATATAGCAATCCAACCTTTAGAGACTTTAATTAGTTGATCTATACGAGATAAAATGGAGAACAGCAAAGTAATTAGCAATGCTAAGAGACAAATTATTACTAAAGTTGTATTTTTTATGGGATAACTGGCTCTTAGATTTTGTACATTCTCCTCAAAATCTGAGGGTTTTTCAGGCATTTTACCCAAACGTTTTAAACGTTTGCGCAAATTAACTATACGACGATCCACGGTTTGTCGCGCCAAACTTTCATCCCAAGTATAGTCACCCATACGCAGAGAGGCTCTACGCCAAACGTTTATTAAACGTTTAAGGCGACGCTGTTGAAATGGTTCAAAATTACGCATTTTAGTGGAGTCAAGGAATTGTAATCTTAAATGGATATACGACTGAGCCAACGTGAGTAAAGTGGCGGGCAACATGTGCACTATGAATTCTGTGAATTGTATTTGATGATTGGTTAAAAACGGTGAGTTTGATATCAGATTATTGCTTATGGAACTAATGGGTGTGAGGGTTGAACCCACATTTATGGCTATGATGAGACAGCTGAGAATGGGAGTACAATCCAATTGCATAATTTCACATAAACGCAAACAAATGGGAGCTATAAATAAAACCAACAATATGCCATCAAAGACATTGGACAAAAGGCAAGAGAAGAATAGAATACAATGCAACATGGGCCATATATGACCATTGGATAGTTCATAACTGACAGCAGCTAAATAATCTTGCAAACCGGTTTCCGCCAGAAGTTCAATAATAAGTGAAGCACCAAAGAACAACATAATAGTATCAATATTACCCCAGATATTGAATATTATCTGAAGAGTAGGTCTCAGATGTACTGCCGCTATAATACCCACAGCCAAAGTGGAACAGATTACTCCTGCCAATGTACGATGCACCAGCTCAAACATGATGGCTATATAGATAATAAGCAACAACAATAAGCCCAATATTAAACCGGTCTTCTTGGAGACCATGCTAAATTGATAGGCCACTTGTAAGGGTATGGTTCCATTAAAATTGCTCATAAAATTCAACTGATATTTGCCATTATCCAACGTAACATCTTCTATTATCTTTTCCACCATTATGATATCCTGCCATTCCCCATTATGCTGCTCGGACAGGTGTAGATGTAAAATAGATTTGACAATTTTAATAGAATTATCCTCCTCCACTTGTTGCAATTTAATCCACAAAAAAGGACTCTCAAAGTGACTAGACTGCAGCTCATCGAAACGAAAAGTGGTCTTAGTAAAAGGTCCATATAATCTCAGACATAAACTTGAAGCGATCACTTTTTGATTTATACTAACAATAAGACCTTCTTTACCTGGCGGCACAGACAAGGTAATGGCTTCATATTCAATTTCTTCATTGGCCATGAGAAAGTAGGTGAAGGTCAACCAACATATAGTCATAACTAAAAGCTGGCCATATTTCACCAAACGTCTTAGTAGCTTATACTGTTTAGATCGGCCATAATATTCCTCCTCAGGATGATCGCTCATAGAAAAACTATCTTCAGAAGTAGCAACATCCATGCCACCTCTTAAACGCTGCCTTACAATGCTACTTAAATGCAAATTCCTTCCATTATATTCCTGCTTTAAAAGAAAAGCCAATAGTTTCATTTGAATCCCTTAGACATTTGGGGCCTTAAACTTACGTTTCCCTTTTTTAAATCCTTAAATGTTTGTTTAAATTCTTTATGATTTTGTATTAAATCTCTTTGACATTTAATTGTTTTATTGCTCCCTGTTGCCATGTAATTTGTTATTAAGTAAATAAAATTTTAAAAATTTATAACAAAAAATATTGTTTATTTTGTAATGCTACAAATATTTGCAACATTTGTAAATATTTTATATTATGTTTTTTTTATGGAATTAATTTTCTACGAAATTTGTTTTCTATTGACATTTCATAAGTATTTTGTTTGAATAAATTTAACACAAAATTTCAACACTAGACTTTACTACACTGAAAGAAAATAAAATAATAATAAAAATATAAAGTTGTATATAGTCGAGACTATAGAACTGTCTATAGCCGAGGCTATAGAACTGTCTTTATTCGAGACTATAGATAGTTCAATAGTCTCGACTATATACAACTCAATATTTTCGACTATAGACAACTCTATAGTCTTGATTATAGACTACTCTATAGACTAGACTATATATAGTTCGAATATAGACAGTTCTATAGTTTCGTAATATACAACTCTATAGTCTCGACAATACATACTGTAGCCTTGACATAAGGCAATCTATTGTCTCGATTATAGAAAATACCATCGTCTGGACTATAGACAGTTCTATAGTCGGAAATATAGACAGTTTTATATTATGAACTATAGACAGTTCTATAGTCTGGACTATATACAGTTCAATAGTCTCGACCAAAGACAGGTCTATAGTCTGGACTATAGACCGTTTTAATGTCTGGACTATAATCAGTTCTATAGTCTCGAATATAGACACTTCCATAGTCTCGAATATATACACTTGCATAATCTCGACTATAGACACTTCTATAGTCTCGTCTATAGACACATTTATAGTCTCGGCTATGGACACTTCTTTAGTCTCGACTATAGACACTCCTATAGTTACGATTATAGACACTTCTTTAGTCACGACTATAGACACTTCTATAGTCTCGACTATAGTACTTCTATAGTCTCGACTATAGACACTTCTATAGTCTCGACTATAGACACTTCTATAGTCTCGACTATAGACACTTCTATAGTCTCGACTATAGACACTTCT
>NC_060954.1:8750849-8752838 GCF_022045245.1 Lucilia cuprina
TATAGACTAGACTATAGAGTACACTATAGAATAGACTATAGACTAGGCTCTAGACTAGACTATAGACTAGACTATAGACTAGACTATAGACTAGACTATAGACTAGACTATAGACTAGACTATAGACTAGACTACAGACTAGAATATATACTAGAATATAGACTAGACTATACTTTAGACTAGACTATAGACGCAATACACTATAGACTACACTATAGACTGAATTATAGATTAGACCGGAGTATAAACTGACTGTTTACTAAACTATGGACTGGGCTATAGACCAAGCTATAGACTAAGCTATATTCCTGACTATTGACTAGACTATAGTTCGGACTGTAGACTAGACTACCAGGCTAAATCAGATAATAGAGCAGACTATGTGGTTAGCTGTAATCTAAAGTATTAGCTAGACAATAGACTCTAGAGTAGATTTAATAATATACTGGACTATTTTCCAAACTAATAATTTTAAAACTTGTTTAAAAACGTTTTATAATTTAAATAGTAATAGTTCAATAGTGCATTATTACGTTTCCAATATATAGTGACCTTTACTTATCTCTACTCTATCTTCACATAAATAAATAAAAATTTCGATCCTTTATGTCTTTGGCAATTGTTAACACATGTCAAAAGCACACAATTCCCATTCCAAATGAAGCGTAATTGTTGAAAGCATTTGAAAATAAATTTCAACACATACGATTCGTAGAATACATTTGGACAAAAAACAAAACTTTTGACATTCAAATCCACCGAAAATGAAAAATTGAATGAACGAATGAGTAGTGAGTGATTGACTGGGTGAATGTATAAATGAACAGATATACAATAACAATACTTCGTACAATAAATAAAATTTACAAATATCTTTTTGATCTAATATTGAAACAAATAATAAAAACAAAAAATATGAAAAAAAAACTACAAAACTAAATTGAACTATAACAATTTGCGCTGTTGTTATTTTTCAATCAACTTTTGATACGAACACAATATTTACTATTACGACTTGCCAATCTACAAAACAGTGATGGGCAACACATAAATGTAACGCTGCTGACACAAACAAAACATATCTGTGTATGTTTAGAAATAGTTAATCTACGCCATATAGTATTTACACACTTATACATAACATTTAGTCAAATGTCCTTAACAGCCAGACACATTCTCACCAATAACTGCTGTGGATAATGTCAAAATATTGTCATGTTTTGTTTGTGTTATTATGAAACATAAACACCCTCCTACACATACACACACACAAACACATTTACATATTTTTCGAATCCTGAAATAAAATATTTTTCATATTTTCTTTATTATTTTTTTTTTAGCAGCAATAAAAAACAACAATAGAAAGAATGGTTGTTAAAGCAAAAGCATCCAAGAGCAGAGAGTGTAAATTTACGACGACAATAATATAATTTTATGTCATTTCTATTGTGCCACCTAAATGTGGCAGCTGGTATTTGCTATAATATTAGATTTTGGTATTAACTTTTCATATTTTCTTTCTTTTTTTGTCAGGAAAATAAAATTTTACCTTTTATTTAAGGAAATTTAAAAATTCCTGTTTCAGAAGCTTCTATTATATTTCTCATTATGTTTTCATTAGAAAAATTTTAATAATCAAATTTATGTTTCACAATAATAATAATAATAACAATTATATCAAATCAAAATTTAACACACGTGTAAATCAGATAACAGTGGAAGAAATGTATAAACATACTGCGCTGTTTAATTTAGGAGGACTCTTATCTAATCTCTGCACTAAATTAGAATGCTATTCAACTATACTATAGCCCACAACTATGTATCTGTTATAGAGTCAAAACAATACTCGATTTTATAATCGAGTCTATAGTCTAATCTATAGTCCAGTCTATAGTATAGTCTATAGTCTAGTCTATAGTCTAGTCTATAGTCTAGTCTATAGTCTAGTCTATAGTCTAGTCTATAGTCTAGTCTATAGTCTAG
>NC_060954.1:8752938-8759719 GCF_022045245.1 Lucilia cuprina
ATAGACAATTCTATAGTCTCATCTATAGATACTTCTATAGTCTCATCTATAGACACTTCTATAGTCTCGACTGTAGACACTTCTATAGTCTCGACTGTAGACACCTTATAGTCTCGACTATAGACACTTCTATAGTCTCGACTATAGACTCTTCTCTAATCTCGACTATAGACTCTTCTATAGTCTCGACTATAGACACTTCTATAGTCTCGACTATAGACACTTCTATAGTATCATCTATAGATACTTCTATAGTCTCATCTATATACACTTCTATAGTCTCGACTATAGACACTTCTATAGTCTCATCTATAGATACTTCTATTGTCTCATCTATAGACACTTCTATAGTCTCGACTATAGACACTTCTATAGCCTTGACTACAGACACTTCTATAGTCTCGACTATAGACACTTCTATAGCCTCGACTACAGACACTTCTATGGTATCGACTTTACACACTTCTATAGTCTGGACTATAGACACTTCTATAGTCTGGACTATAGACACTTCTATAGTCTCAACTATAGACACTTCTGTAGTCTCGACTATAGACACTTCTATAGTCTCAATGATATGCGGTTCTATAGTATCGACTATACCTGTTGCTATATTCTGGACTATATGCTATACACACTGTTTTTAACGAAGTCATTATAAATTTTCTTATAAAAAATTTTGCAAAAAAATTCCAAAATTTACAAATTTTTTCTAATTTACATATTTCCAAAAACAAATATTTGTTTTCCGTCTAGTTGAGGCTAAATAGATAATCAAATATCTCCTACAATCATCACATCACAATATGAAAATTCTATTTTTAGAAACGAAACTTCATTAGCATTAAAATATATAAAATCTTATAAATACCACAGTCATTTACACAACGAGAAAGCTAAAGAATAGATAAATTTTTTACTTGTGCATTTATATTTAAATATGAATAAACTAAATATAATAAATATATATATATATAAAATTTCCATTCATTTAAAATGTATTTGGTGCTGTGATCGTATATATTGTATATGGGATATTTTCAAATGTAAATTTTAATGCATGCATTAAAGTACACATTTTCTAAACAGTAGGGGGCAAAAAATTAGAAAAAAAAAATTATTTTATTTTTAAACAAATATGAAAATAAAGTGTAGTGTTTCTTAAAACTAATTTAGCTTATTCTAGAGTTTGTAGAAATTTTTTTAAATGTTTTTGTTTTGGTGTTTAACATTTTTTGGTAATTTGTTATGCTTTTGTTACTCACTGTACAGCATAAGAAATTATTAAATATTGTAGTAACTTTTGGCATTAAATATCTAAAGGAATTAATTTATTCAAAGGTTTAAACATAAAAATTTTGAAAAATAAATCTGTTTAAATCGACAAGAACCACTGAATACTAAGAAGTGAAGCGCTGTCATTTTTTTACAACAATATCGTTACAAAGATACATTCATATATAATGTTTATAGACAGTAGACTTAAGTACTTTTTGACAGCGTTTCACTTCTTAGTGTTCAGTGACTAGAACATTAAATAAATAAGAAATTGTAGACGGGCGAGGCCGACCATAAATACCCTACACCAGTAATGACAATAAGATTTTATACATTTTAATCATATTTCGAAGGGAACTTTATATGAGACCCTATCACAAAAATATCTTCAGTGTCATGAAGGCTGGTATAGAATTTTGTTTTACAGATTTTTGTCGAGATACAAGTATATTAAACGTAATTATGAACATAAAAGCCTTTAGTCGTATGAGGGCTAGGTCAAATATTGGACCTAGGTAACCCATTCTTAATGGAATGATATAATAGGAGATCATTTAAGAAATTTTGTTAAAATGTCTTCAAAAATGTGACCAGTAGTTTGATTAAAAGAAGACAGACAGACAGACGGGCAGGCATAGCTTGATCGACTGAGAAAATAAGCCGACATTACAGTTAGTAAGTTAGTTAATTAGAAAATTAGTTAGTTAGTTATTTAGTTAGTTTGTCAGTTAGTTAGTTAGTTAGTTAGTTAGTTAGTTAGTTAGTCAGTTAGTTAGTAAGTAAGTTAGTTAGTTAGTTAGTTAGTTAGTTAGTTAGTTCGTTAGTTAGTTAGTAAGTTAGTAAGTTAGTAAGTTAATAAGTTAGTAAGTTAGTAAGTTAGTAAGTTAGTAAGTTAGTAAGTTAGTAAGTTAGTAAGTTAGTAAGTTAGTAAGTTAGTAAGTTAGTAAGTTAGTAAGTTAGTAAGTTAGCAAGTTAGTAAGTTAGTAAGTTAGTAAGTTAGTAAGTTAGTAAGTAAGGAAGTAAGTTAGTAAGTTAGTAAGTTAGTAAGTTAGTAAGTAAGTTAGTAAGTTAGTAAGTTAGTAAGTTAGTAAGTTAGTAAGTTAGTAAGTTAGTAAGTTAGTAAGTTAGTAAGTTAGTAATTTAGTAAGTTAGTAAGTTAGTTATTAAGTTAGTAAGTTAGTAAGTTAGTAAATTAGTAAGTTAGTAAGTAAGTAATTTAGTATGTTAGTAAGTTGGTAAGTTAGTAAGTTAGTAAGTTAGTAAGTTAGTAAGTTAGTAAGTTAGTAAGTTAGTAAGTTAGTAAGTTAGTAAGTTAGTAAGTTAGTAAGTTAGTAAGTTAGTAAGTTAGTAAGTTAGTAAGTTAGTAAGTTAGTAAGTTAGTAAGTTAGTAAGTTAGTAAGTTAGTAAGTTAGTAAGTTAGTAAGTTAGTAAGTTAGTAAGTTAGTAAGTTAGTAAGTTAGTAAGTTAGTAAGTTAGTAAGTTAGTAAGTTAGTAAGTTAGTAAGTTAGTAAGTTAGTAAGTTAGTAAGTAAGTAAGTTAGTTAGTTAGTTAGTTAGTTAGTTAGTTAGTTAGTTAGTTAGTTAGTTAGTTAGTTAGTTCGTTAGTTAGTTAGTTAGTTAGTTAGTTAGTTAGTTAGTTAGTTAGTTATTTAGTTAGTTAGTTAGTTTGTTTGTTTGTTTGTTTGTTTGTTTGTTTGTTTGTTAGTTAGTTAGTTAGTTAGTTAGTTAGTTAGTTAGTTAGTTAGTTAGTTAGTTAGTTAGTTAGTTAGTTAGTTAGTTAGTTAGTTAGTTAGTTAGTTAGTTAGTTAGTTAGTTAGTTAGTTAGTTAGTTAGTAAGTTAGTTAGTTAATTAGTTAGTTAGTTAGTTAGTTAGTTAGTTAGTTAGTTAAAAAGTTAGTTAGTTAGTTAGTTAGTTAGTTAGTTAGTTAGTTAGTTAGTTAGTTAGTTAGTTAGTTAGTTAGTTAGTTAGTTAGTTAGTTAAGATGCGTGTTACATCTTCTCCGAAGAGTAACACCCCGGCTATTCTCGAGGATGTTGTCTCCTTAAAGACCTTGTCAAAGATTTTGCCTGAGTTCTCATTTATGAACTCCTCTATAACCTCGACTTTTACCTCACCCGTAAGCTCGTCTTTATTATTTACAATATTTTAACTCATTTATGAACTCATCGAACATTCGCTTATCACCTTATCATAGCAACTCGTCAATAATATAGTCCATATTCTGATTTTATCTTAACACCATCCATTATTACATTAAAAGTTGCAAACAAGTAAAAAAGCAACAAGTTTTATTGCTTTTTACCGATTTTCCCTTTCTGCTTTAGTATTTTGTATATTGAAGTAATTAAACTTACATATACATATGTACATTACATTGTGTTGGCAAAAGATGGACATATAAATATACAGCTGAACACATTATCTGCTATTTCTTTTCACCTTCACTTTATTCTGTTTATTTGTAATTAAATATTAAAAATAATTAAAATTTATGACACCTGTTACGGAATATTTACAATGTTTGTATGTATATACCATACCATACATATACACATTAATAATTTATGCTTTTATGTATTATGTAGATATTTATAATAAATAAGAAGGAAAAAAAACAGCAGGAAATTCAATTATGTAGTATAGTACCGTTAATAAGCATACATCCTGTTACAAGTGAATGTGTATATGTTGTCTGTTTGTACATGACAGTATTTGCTTGTTTTCTTTCTTTTAGTATTTTTAATAATTTAAAACAATAACAACAATACACATAAATAAAAAGAAAATTACATTTAAGCCTTTAAGCATTTCTGTATCAATTTATCCCAACAATTTGATCAAAGAGACAATCTGAATGCAAATTATAGAAGAACAAAAACAAAACAAAAAAAAAAATGGATTAAATGAAAAGCCAATAAAGGGGTATAATAATGAAAGTGAATAAGTTAAAAAGAAATCTTAAAGTTTGCGCAAAGAATAATTATAACTAAAACTAAAAATAGGCAGGTATAATAATATATAAATAATAGATGCTTTAGACGAGTTCGTTGACAAAACTTTAGGCGAGTTTATAAATAACACTATAGACAAGTTTTTAAAAGAGATCATTTTTATGTTTAGAAAAGGGTATCGAAATTATGAACGTTTTGTAAACGAGTTGCTAGACGAGTTTATGGACTAGTATATAGAAGACTTAATATATAGTTTATCGACTAGTTTAGAAACTAGTATATGACTAAGCCCATAGACGAGTTTTTATAAGTGTCTATTTACAAGTTTATAGGCGAATATATGAACGAGTATATGGACTAGTTTAACGACAAATCTATGAGTCCGTCTGCAGAGACGAGACCACTTTATATGCAAGTAGACAGACCACAGACTATGGACATGTCTTTAGACAAGATCAGTTTAAAAGCTTACAGACTAATCTATAAACGAGATTATAACTGAATTTTTGATGAGTTTATAATCAGGTTAATAGACAAGTCTATAGCCTAGTTATTAGTCGAGTTTATAGACGAGTTTATAGACAAGTTTATAGATGAGTTTATAGACTAGTTTATAGACTAGTTTATAGAAGAGTTTATAGACCAGTTCATAGACTAGTTTTTAGACGAGTTTTTAGACGATTGTAACGACAAGTTTATATACAAGTTTATAGACTAGTTTATAGACGAGTTTATAGACAAGTTTATAGACTAGTTTTAGACAAGTTTGTAGACTAGTTTATAGACGAGTTTATGGACGAGTTTAAAGACGATTGTAAAGACGAATTTATAGACAAGTTTATAGATGAGTTTATAGACGATTTTATAGACAAGTTTATAGATGAGTTTATAGACTAGTTTATAGAAGAGTTTATAGACTAGTTTATAGACGAGTTTTTAGACGATTGTAAGGACAAGTTTATATGCAAGTTTATAGATAAGTTTATATACTAGTTTATAGACGAGTTTATACACTAGTTTATAGACAAGTGTATAGACTAGTTAATAGACAAGTTTACAGATAAGTTTGTAGACTAGTTTGAGACAAGTTTGTAGACTAGTTTAAAGACGAGTCTGGATATGACTTTATAGAGGAGACTATTGGTAGGTTTACAGAAAAGTACATAGACAAGTTAATGAGTTTATAATCAGGTTAATGTTTATAGACGAGTTTATAGACAAGTTTATGGACGAGTTTTATGACTAGTTATGGATAACTTTAAAGGCAAGTTTATGGACGAGTTTACATACGATTGTAAAGACGAATTTATAGACAAGTTTATAGATGAGTTTATAGACAAGTTTATAGACGAGTGTATAGACTAGTTTTTAGGCGAGTTTATTGTCAAGTATACAGATGAGTTTATAGACAACTTTATAGACAATATTATGGACAAGTTTATAGACGATTGTAAAGACGAGTTTATAGACGAGTCTGGATATGACTTTATAGTTGAGACTACGGGCAAGTTTACAGAAAACTACATAGACAAGTTGATGAGTTTACTGTAGAGTCTGAAGTGAGAATAGTCTATACATGACTTAAAAAGAGTTTATGCTTACTGCTTAACATTAAAACTGTTCACTGGGTTATAGATACTATAGAATGTAACAATTGTTACGGATGCAATAAACATTATTTGATTTATAATGTCAGAAGTTTATAAAATTGTGTAAAAATTACTTGATTAAAATTCAAAACAATATATCTCATGAATAATGAAATACAAAACAAAAATTTATATGAAATATTGTGGTAAAGTTGTAATAAAATAATAACAATATAATACCAATAATCCAATTTGGTTAGATGGCTTCTCTACTGCAAGCATTTGTCCAGGCAGTAAAGAGGTGAAGTTGTATTTCATAGTTATTTTAGTAAAACAATCAAAGATAAATTTGATTAAAGGTATTCTCTTTTATGAAATATAAATGTGTATTGAAATTTGTTTATAATTTAATTTAACAAAGAATTTTCCTACATTACATCTAATATTACATTTAATTTAAAAAAACTACAGTTTTATGAAATTCTTAAATAAATCATCATCATCATCACACACACACATGTATAAAGAATGTACATTTTACTTTTAATCTCTGATGAACATGTTCAAATGTATGACATGTATTTATGTCTTCTTGTCAGTTTTGTTTTTGGTTTCGGGATACGAATTTAATGTAACAGAAAAATTACTTATTATGTTATTGTTATGTTTATATTAAATGTTAAAAAAAAATATTTAATCATAAAAAAACTTGATAGAACTTATTAACTTACATATATAATGAACAATGGAAAATTTTTGAAATTTAAATGGATTTTAAAGAAATGTGACTTATTAAAGACATCTCTGTGCTCTAGTGTATCTTTGGTCCACAGTATGTTATACAGACTATAGACTGATCTATAGTATAGTCTATAGTCTAGTCTATAGTCTAGTCTATAGTCTAGTCTATAGTCTAGTCTATAGTCTAGTCTATAGTCTAGTCTATAGTCTAGTCTATAGTCT
>NC_060954.1:8759819-8760064 GCF_022045245.1 Lucilia cuprina
AACTAACTAACTAACTAACTAACTAACTTACAAACTAACTAACTAACTAACTAACTAACTAACTAACTAACTAACTAACTAACTAACTAACTAACTAACTAACTAACTTAATAATTAACTTAGTAACTAACTAACTAACTAACTAACTTACTAACTAACTAACTAACTAACTAACTAACTATCTATCTATCTATCTATCTATCTATCTATCTATCTATCTATCTATCTATCTATCTATCTATCTA
>NC_060954.1:8760276-8778297 GCF_022045245.1 Lucilia cuprina
ATCTATCTATCTATCTATCTATCTATCTATCTATCTATCTATCTATCTATCTATCTATCTATCTATCTATCTATCTATCTATCTATCTATCTACCTATCTATCTATCGTAAGTACGAGTTAAAGAATGTGTGTTATGTGTGGACTTGTTTATTTATGGAAATATTTAATAATCGTTGATGGCCAGGATTAATTGGTGAACTTACCTTAAGTTATTCTTATGCCTTCCCCTTAATAAATTGAAAAAGCTTTGGATTTATTTTTTTTATACTGACTGAGGCATTTTATTTATTTTTTTTTGTTTTTGTTTTTTTACATATATAATTTCATAAATATTTTTTTTTGTATTTTATTTCAGTTGTTTTTGTTTTGTATTAAGATATTTTATTTTTCTGTTAATATTTACGACATACTGTTTTGTTTGCTCTATTAATACTCGTACCACACTTTTTTTCTCTAGGGGATTTTTTTGTTTTTATATTTTACATTTCTTACTTTTTTTACTTTAAATTTTCTTTTAAACAAGTTGTTGTGTTTTTTAGCGTTTTACTCGGGGTTTATTAAATCCTTTGACTGATTTTAGTGATTTTTTTTTGGAAAATGTTTGATTTTAGTTTTTTTATTATTAAGGGAGGAAGGAGAAGGATTAGGAGTTTTGCTTTTGTTTCTTTTATTTTTTGAATATATTTTTTAATGTTTATATAGTATAATATCTAAGTTATGTATAATTTAGGGTTTTTTTTATTATATTGATTTTTTCGAACTTAAATTTTTTTAAATGAAATAAAATTTGGAAAACTTTTTTTTTTTTTTTTTTTAAGGGGGGAGAAAAAAAGTTAGGTATCAAGTTTTTTATGGGTTTATTGAAATATTTACAGTTTTATTTTTTTTAAAATTAATATTAAATATATACATTTAACTTAATGGAAAATAATTTTAAAATTTTCTTAGGATTTTTTTTTAATATTTTTTTTTTATATTTTTATAATTTTTTTTTTTTTAAGAAATAATTGCAGACTTTTTGTATTTCAGACAAATTCTTTATACTTAAATTTTTATCAGTACGAAATAAACATTTAATAAAGTTTTATATTTTAGTATTTTTATTTAAAATTTTTCTTTAAACCTTTTTATTTTTTTTTTTTGTTTTTAATATTTAACAGAATTAAAAATTATTTTATTTTTTTTGGGGGGGTGTTGTGTTTAAAGAAAATCTCTCCTTTAAATGTTTTTTTTTTTGTAGAGTTTTATTGTTATTTTATAAATTTTAATACTTTTTTGTTTTTATAAAATAAATAAATTTGTGCTGTGTTGTTTTATAAATTTTGTTTGGTTTTTTTATAAAAAGTGCAAAATTTGTTTTAATAAATAATTTTTAGTCTCTACTTGTTTTTTGTTTTATTTCTAGGGTTTTGTTTAAATATTAAAAGGCGGTGCAAAAAATCACAACATTTATGGCTCTAAAAAGTGCAGCTACATTTAAAAAGGGATTTTAGTTATATTTTTTAATACTAATAAAAACAAAGAAAATAATTTTGAAATAAAATATATTTAATAAATTCATTAAAAAAAGAAAATGTCATTAAAGGATTTTAATTGTTTAGGAATATTAATGAGTCGATATTTTAGACGAGTTTAAACACGACTTTAGACTAGTTAAAAACAAATACTTTAATAGAATTTAAAAAATCCAACTTAAACAAGTTTATTAATGCTACTTACACTAGTTTTTAAACAAAACTTTAGACCAGTTTCTATAATCGAATTTAGACGAGTTTATATACACAATTTTAGACAAATTTATAAACTATTCCTTAGACAAATTTATAGATGTCTCAAAAAACAGTGGACCAGCTTAGGAGGAGTTTATTAACTCGTTTTTGTCTTTTTAGACGAGTTTATAAACGTAATTTTGTTTTTAGTCAAGTATATATACACTAATCTTTAGGCGATATTATAGACGAGCATTAAAACGAAACTCTAGATGATGTTGTAAGCGAGTTTATATAAGACTTATTAAACTTCTCTTTAGACGAGTTACTTAATAACATTTTAAAGTTTCTAGAGATTAGACGAATATTGAAATGAATCTCTAGATGATTGTCTAAACGAGAATTTGGATTGAAGAGAAGTATAAGGGGTTTAGACTAGTTTTAATACTATATATAGATAAGTTTATAAAAGTGCTTTTAGACGAGTTGTAAGGGAAGTTTAATGACGAGTTTATACATGTTTATAAACCAGTTTTGGAAAATTATTATAGACGAGATTTTAGACAATTTTTAAGCAAGTTTTTGGACAAACTTTAGACCAGTTTTGTAGAAATGCTTAAAGTTTACTTTATAGACGTGTTTTAAGACGTATTTATAGAACAGTTTTTTAACAAATATATAGAAAAAAATTTCGACAAGTTTCAGCCAGGTTTTCAAATAGAGTTTTAGCAAGCTTTTAGGCAAGTTTAAGGCGTCATTTAGAAGAGAGCTTAGACAGGTTTACGGCGTATTTTTAGACGAGTTTATGGACGAGTCTGAGCACGTGTTTACAGGAGAGTTTCTAGACGAATTGTTAGACAAGTTTTAAACGAGATTTCAACGACTATTTAGACACGTTTAAAACAGTTTTTAGACGAGTTTATGGACAAGTTTTTGTGGACGAGTTTTTTCTATGAATTTTTATGCAAGTTTTTAAATATTTTAGACGAGTTTTTAAACAATTTTTAGAGGAGTTAATAGATGAGTTATAGATAAGTTATAGATAAGTTAAGGGACATTTTTATAGACAAGTTCTGAGACGAATTTGTATACCAGATAGGACAAGTTTTAAACCAGTTAAACCAGTATAAAGTGATATTTAAGAATAGTTTTCATACGAGTTTTTAGGCGAATTTTGATGAAAGTTTTAAGTTAGATTTTAGACAAGTTTTAGACATCTTTTAAATAAGAATTTTTGAAAAAGTTTTAGACGAGTTTATAGATAAGTTCATAGACAAGTTTATGAGTGAATATATGAACGTGTTTATGGAAGAGTTTTACAAGAATTTGTAAGCAAGTTTGAAACTAGATTTTAGACCAGTTTTAGACTAGTATACAGCGACCTTTTAAACAAGTTTTCTAGACAAGTTTGTGGACAAGTGGTAAGCGGGTTTAGAGGAATTTTGAAAAAAATTATATGTAAGATTTTAGACAAGTTTTATAGAAGAGATTTAGACAACTTTTTAGTGAGAATTTTGGACAAATTTTAGACAAGTTTATAGAAAAATTAATAGACAAGTTTTTGAACGAATATATGGACGTGTTTTTGGTAGAGTTTTACAAGAATTTGTAAGCTAGTTTTAAACTAGATTTTAGACCAGTTTTAGACGAGTATACAGCGAAGTTTTAAACAAGTTTGTGGACAGGTTGTATGCGGATTTAGACGAATTTTGATAAAAGTTTTATGTAATATTTTAGACAAGTTTAATAGAAAAGTTTTAGACAACTTTTAAAATAGAGTTTTTGACAAGTTTTAGGCGAGTTTATGGATAAGTTTATAGACAAGTTTTTGAACGAATATATGGACGTGTTTATGCAAGAGTTTTACAATAATTTGTAAGTTAGTTTTAAACTAGATTTTAGATCAGTTTTAGACGAGTTTTAAAGCGACGTTTTGACAAGTATTGAGACAAGTTTGTGACAAGTTTATGCGAGACTTAAGGTCCTAGGAAATTGAAATAGAACTTTATGTTATCCTCGTTATTCGTAGTTAGAATATAATCCTAATGACATTTTCACAAAATCAACAAACAAAATATAAAAAATCAATTATAAAAATTTTCTTTTTGTGCTTATCTTTTTTTTAAGGCTACAGTCATTCTAAATTCCTTGTTGTTTTTTTTTTTTTTTTGTAAACATTATTTTTTACAAATAGTGTTCAAAAATTATATAATTTGCTGATTTTCATTTGAAAGTTTTTTTTTTTTTTTTGTGTGTTTGTAATGTTCTTTTAAGGCTTTTATTTAATCTTTGGTTAATGTAAATTTTTATTTTTTTTCTTAATTGTTTTTTAACTTTTTTTTGGTAAATTTTATGTTGGTTGTAAAGAGAACTGTTTGATTTTACATTTAAGGCTTTTTATGTGTTTTTTTTATATATAAACTTTAACATGAGGTTCAAATTGTTGAATATTTTCTTTTTTTTAGATTTTGCATTTTAAAAGAAAATGTTAAAACTTAAAACATTGTTGTAAGGACGGATTATGTTAGAAAATTTGAAATTATGAAAAGTATAGTTTAGAATTTAGAAAAGAATGTTTGTTTTGCTTAAGATAAGACTTTTCGTATTTAAAAAAAAATAATCATAAGTATGTTTGATTTTTTTTCCTCTTTCTTTTTTGTTAATACTTTTTTATCATCATTTAGGTACAAGTGACTTTTTCTATATAATTTTTTCTTTTAAGAATTTCTTTTTTTTTTTTTGTAAGTTAAATTTTCCCTTTTTTCTTTACTGTAATTAGGCAACTGATATTAAATTGTTTATTAATTTTTTTTGTTTTGCTATAAATTTAAATTAAATAATAATAATAAATTGGTGCTTTTTATTTTTAATTATAAATATTTATAATATTTCTCCTTTTGTAAATTGTGTATTTTAAAAACGGTGCTTGTGTTTTATAATAAATAAATAATTTTTAATAAATATTTGCCAAAAAATGGTATTAAATTTTTTAAAATTATATTTATATATTTAATAATAATAATTATAAGTGCAATTGTGGTGTAATATCACATTAATACAGTGCAGTGCTAAGGTGCAAAAAATTTGTTTTTGTTGTTGTTTTTTTTTATTAATTTTCAAAAGAAACATCAATTTTTTTTTAAATTTTATTTTAAACTAATATAAGTTTTGTTGTTGTTTTATTTTTAATTAAAAAAATTAAAAAAATGGGTTGTTTTTTAGACGAGTTTTTTGAAATGTTTTTAGACGATTTTATTGAAATATTTTAAGACAGTTTTATGATAGAGTCTTTAGAAGAATTAATGGAATAGTTTAGTAATAGATAGTTTAGTTTAAAACAGTAAATAGACAATTTTATAGAAGAGTTTATATAAGCGAGTATTTCGACGAGTTTAGAATCAAGTTTATAGTCGTGTTTATTGCTAAATTTATAGACGTGTTTCATAATTAAACCTATGTATTATTAGACTAGTCTATAAAAGGTTTTATACACAATTGTATAGAAAATTATATAGACGTTTCTATAGAAGAGTTTAGAGATTAGTCTATAGAAGAGTTGTTAAAGGAGACTATGTCAGAGTTTATTGATGACTTTGTGTATATAGACGAGTCTATAGCAAAGTTTATAGACGACTTTGTAAAAGATTATATAGAAGAGTTTATAAACGAGTCCGTAGAAGAGTTTATAAACGAGTCCGTAGAAGAGTTTATAAACGAGTCCGTAGAAGAGTTTATAAACGAGTCCGTAGAAGAGTTTATAAACGTCTATAGAAGAGATTATGGGCTTCTCCATAGAAGAGTATATAGACGAGTTTATAGAAGATTCTTTAGACGAGTTTATAAACCCATCTGGTGTAGTAATAAAATAGTCTACTGAACGGCTCATAAACTAGTTTATAGAGAACTTTAAAGACTAATCTTTAGAAAAGTTTATGGGCGAGTTTTTAGAAGAGTTTATAAACGAGTCAATAAACAAGTTTATAGGCTGTAAAAGAGATGATAGTCGGGCTTATGGAAGAGTTTATAGACGACTCTATAAAAGCGATTATAGTCGAGCCTGTGGAACTGTTTATAGACGACTATAGCAGAGTTTATCGAAGATTCTATAGAAGAGTTTAGAGTCGAGTTTGTAGAAGAGTTTATAAAAGCGATTATAGTCAAGCCTGTAAAAGATTTTATAGACGACTATACAGAAGAATAAATAGACGAGTCTACAGCAGAGTTTATAGACGATTTATAGTAGAGTTAATTGTCGAGTTTGTAGAAGAGTTTATATGCAAGTATATATACAAGTTTATAGACGAGTCTATAGAAGAGTTTATAGACGAGTTTTTAAACGAGTCTATAGAAAAAATTATAAAAGAGTCTGTAAAAAAGTTTATAGACAAGTTTTTGCCGAATCAATAGCAGAGTTTATAGACGAGTCTATAGAAGACTTTATAGACGAGTCTATAGACAAGTTTATAGGTGACTCCACATAAGAGTCTTTAGTCGAGTATGTAAATAATTTTACAAAAGTTTCTTTTTCGACCAGTTTGTAAACAAATCTGTAAAAGGTTTCATTAATTCGATTTTTATGAAGTTTATACTCATGACTGTAGAGTTTAAAAACGAGTCTTTAGGAGAGTTTTTATACAAGTTTATAGACGAGTCTATAAAAAAAGTTTATATTCGAGTCTATAGACAAGTTTACAGACGAGTTTATCGACTATGCAAGTCGACCAGTTTATAAACAACTTCTATAAAGTTTCTACCAAAGTCTGCAGAGTTTATAGACGAGTCTGTAGAAGAGTTTGTAGACTAGTCTATAGAAGTGTTTATCGACGAGTTTATATACGAGTTTTAAGATGAGTTTTTTACACGAGTTTATAGACGATTTTATAAAAGACTTCGTCGATCAGTTTATAATCGATTTTTATCGTGTTTATACCCTAGTCTGCAGAGTTTATAGACGAGTCTGTAAAAGAGTTTGTAGACTAGTCTATAGAAGAGTTAATCGACGAGTATAGACAATTCTATTACGATTTGATAGACTTTTTCTATAGATGATTATGTCGACAAGTTTGCAAACGAATCCATAGAAAAGCTCATAACACTACGAGTTTCTAGGCGAGTCTTTAAACGAGTTTATAACTGAAGCTATAGAGTTTGTAGGGGTATCTATGGATAAGTATAGTTGAGTCTATTGAAGAGTCCCTGAATAGTTTTTTTTTTTAGACCAGTCTATAAGATATTTATAGAGTAGTATACGCAGTAGGTTATGGACGAGTATAGTTATAGAACAAGATATGTACTAGCTTTTAGACTAGTTTATGGACGCATTCATTGATAAGTTTATAGACAAGTCTTTTTTTTGACAAATGTTTAGACGAGTTTATGGTCAGATTTAGAGACAAAACCTTAAATGAGTTAATATGCGCTTTTATAGATGAGTTAGTTTTTTGACGAGTTCTTAATAAGTTTTTAGACAAAATTATAGATGTGTTTTTTAGACGAGTTTTCAAATGAGTTTTTTTTAGACAAGTTTTTAAATGAATTTATAAACAATTAAGGGAATGAGTGTATAAAACTGTTTATATGTGAAAATATAAACGCGACTTTAGCAAGACTTTAGACGAGTTTATAAACTAAGTTTTAGACAAGTTTAGGCTACACTCGAACTGATAGACGAGGTTTTGTAGAAGACTTTAGACTAGTCTATAGAATAAATTGTAAGCTAGATTGTAGATAATACCACAGTGGAGTTTTGTAGACTAGTTTTACTAGACGAGAGTATTTATACAACACTCTAGACTAGTCTTTAGAATAATTTATAGACTAGATTGTAGAAAAGTCTCTAGACTAGTCTATAAAATAATTTATAGACTAGATTGTAGAAAATACTTCAGAGGAGTTTGAAGACTAGTCTTACTTTAAAACTAGACTATAACACAGTTTATAGGCGAATAAATAGTTTAGTTAATATTAGTTTGTAGATTTGACTATCTTCTAGATTTTAGACGAGTTTATACAAGATATAATAAACAAGTAAATAGACGTATTTAGAGAGAAGTTTGTAGAGACTGATGACTAGTTTGTAGTCGAGTTTGAAGACAACCCATTTATATTATTAAATTTAAATTAAAAAAACACTCAATATATAACTATTTAGTTAAACATTTAAATACAAATTAAATTGATTTATTCAATTTCTTTTAGAAATTTTAATTTTTATCAATTTTTCATTAATATTGTTATAATTTTTCATAAAATTTTATTATTTACAATTTATTTAAAATAATTCACATTATTTTTTTTTTTTTGCTTTAAAATTTTATTTAATAATATTTTCAAATATTTATTTCAAGTGCAAAAGAAATTGACTTTTAAATTGCTTTTCAAATGTGTGAATATGTATTATTATTATTTTTTTTTTTTTGGATGAGTGAGTATGTGAAAAACGGACGAGACCGGAGTGGGTGTTTATGTGTAAAATGATATTGTGTTAAATTGTTTTGTGTGTGAGTGTGTTGTATTAACTATAACAACATGTTTCAATTACTAAATATTGTTGTTTTTATTTTCTTTACCCCAAAAAAAAGCTTTTGTAAAGGAAAATATAAATAAAAAAATATTTTCATATTTATTTTTAAAAAAATATTTGCATGCATAATTGATTGATTGCTTTGAGTGGCATTGGATATTAAAACAACAGTAGTTTTATTTATATATAAACTATAAATTAAATAAACAAATTTACATGTTTTTTTTTTTTTAATTGGCTCTTAGTGGCTGCTATTAGTCAAAAATTTTTAGTTAAATTGAATTTTTAATTACGTTGTCAAAGGATATAACTGTAAAAAGGATTGTCTTAAAATTTGCATAAAAATATCAGAAAATTTGCATAATTTTAGGTTTAAAAGTCTAGCTGAACAAATTTACTTGTTATTGTTTAATAAAAAGTGAATTTTTTTAGAATTCGCTTAAAAGAATTCTAATTTCTACACTCTTAAAGCAATTTTGCTTAAACTAAACATTTAAAAGCTTTTTCTAAGAAAGCTTTTAAACAAAATTTCAAAAACATTCTTTACTACAACTTTAAAAATTTTCTGTGAAAAAAATATATATTTTTTTTATTTGTCTTAACTTTTTGTTTGTTTAAATTTAAAATTAATATTTAGAAAGCTTTTTACACTTATTTTGGTTAAAAAGCTATTAAGAATCGTTTAAGAACTTTAAGTTTGTAATAAAGACTAAGCTTAGAAAGCTTTTTATTTAATAATTTTCCTTGATAAGATTTTCTTGTGCTTCTTTCATTTAAAAGCTTTTATTTGAAATGTTTAGAAAAAGTTTTTACTAAAGATGTTTGTTAAAAAGCTTTTGCAAAACTTCTGGCTACATAAATAAGAACTTTTCTTAAAATGCTGTTACTAAAGCAGGCTGTAGTTTAAGTTTTTGTTTGAAAAGATATTGCTGAAGTTTTTTTCTTTCGGAAAGCTTTTGCTGAAGCTTTTTTTAATAAATGTATTTTTGTAAAAGTCTTTTAATGAAACTTGTGTGCTAAAGATTATACTTAAGCTGTTGTTTAAATTAAAGCTTTATATCAAAACTAATCTTCTAACTATTCTTAACTTAAAAGCTTTTATTGAAGTTTTCAAAAAGCTGCTGCTAAAGATTTTAATAAAAGATTGTTAAATTAAATGAAATTTTTCACTATTTGCGACTACACGAAAAGATTTCACTAAAGCTTTTGTTTTCAAAAAATTTAAAGTTTTATGGAACTTTTCGAAAAGCTTCTGCTAAAGATTTTAATAAAATATTATTTTAAGAAAAATATTTCACTATTTTCGACTAAACGAAAAAATTTTACTAAAGCTTCTGTTTTCAAAAAATTTAAAGTTTTTGTTAAGCTTTTATTAAAGCTTATATTTAGAAAGTTTATTATTTTCTCTAAAAAAGACTATTTCCTAAGCTGTTAGTTAAAACAAGACTTTCATGTAAGACTGTTAATTAAGCTTTTAGTTTAAAAAAGTTTTACTTTAATGTTAAAAGTGTTAAAAGCTTTTTGTTAAAAATGTTATACTAAAGCTTTGCTTTAATACTAAAAGTGTTGAAAGCTTTTAACAA
This sequence comes from Lucilia cuprina, assembly GCF_022045245.1. Lineage (NCBI taxonomy): Eukaryota > Metazoa > Arthropoda > Insecta > Diptera > Calliphoridae > Lucilia > Lucilia cuprina. Next base: position 8,770,093 of record NC_060954.1, read on the forward strand.
AGCTTTTTTTTTGTTCAAAACTTTAAATTGAGCTTTTTGTTGAGGAGCTTTCGCTAAAGCTTTTGTTTATAAAAGTTTTATTAAGCTTTTTGTAAAAAAAAAGCATTTACTTAAACTTTTTGTTATTAGTTATTTTCAAAGTGTTGAAAAAGCTTTTATTAAAGCTTTAACTATGAAATAAACTTTTTATTGAGCTTTTGGTGCAAAACATTTAATTGAGCTTTATGTCAAAAAGCTTTAGCTCTTTATAAAATTGTTGTTAAAGTGTTATTAAGCTTTTTGATAAAAAATTTTCACTTAAGCCTTTTGTTAAAGAGGTTTTACTAAAGCTTTTCTTAAAAAAGTTGTTGTCAAATTGTTGTTGAAAGTTTTTTTATCAAAAAGCTTTTATTGAGCTTTATTCTTAACAAATTTTTTATTGAGCGTTTTTTGTTCAAAATTTTAAATTAACCTTTTGAATTAAGAACTTTTGTTTAAGCTTTTATTTAGTAAACTGCTACTGTAGTGTTAAAAGCTTTTTGTTAATATTTAAGCTCTTTATTTTAAAGCTTTTACAATAGAAACTTGTATTATTTATGTAGAAACTTTGTACTAAAATTTTTCATAAAATACTTTTATTACAAAGCTTTCCTTAAAAGATTTGCTATAGTTGACTTTTAAAACTTTAACTTAAGAGTTTTCTTAAACAACTTTTTGCAAATTTTGTAAATTTTTTGCATGGTGAGCTTTTTATAAGTTTTAATTCCATTACAAATGAATTTTTGTAAAAACCTATTGTGTCTTTTTTTGCACTGAAAAGCTTTTATTAAAACTTGCTTTTAATGATTTTGAATTTAAAAGCTTTTACTAAATAGTTTCGTTTAGAAAGCTTTATATTAGGTTAGAGAGTTAGAGAAGTAAAATTACTTTTCTTCATATGGCAAGCTTTCTATGCGTGTTGTTACGAATTCAGTTACGAATATATTTTCGTAGATACATATTGTTTCATTTATTTTGTACATGTTTGAGCTTTTGATTAAGTTCCATTTGCTAAAAGCTTTTTTATTTAGGTTCAAAAATATTTATGTAGAGAAACAAGTTGAAGTCTTTTTTGAAATTAAACTTTTTAATATATTGAGATTTCTTTAACAATGTTTAAGGTAGTTTACCTTACCAAAAGTTTTTAAGCTTTAACTGAAGTAGCTATCGTTTAAAACATCTTTCAATTATTGTAAATTTAGAAACTGCAACATATTTTCCGAACAACAGAGATTAAGTGTTGAACTTTTGATTAAGTTTCAATACTAAAAGCGCATTAATTTAGTTTCAAAAACATTTATATCGAGATAAACTTAGTTGAAGTCTTTTTGAACAGGAAATTGAAAGCTTTGCTTGAAGTTGGCATAGTTTATAATGTTTTTAAATTATTGTGAGTTTAGAAACTTCGACATATTTTCATGCCAACCGAGATTAAGTTTAACATTTGATTGTGAAATTTTTTTTTAAAAAAAAGTTGGTTTTGTTAAAAGCTTTATAAGTTTTTATTAAATGCCTTTGCTGGCTTTTAGCTTATCAAATCATATGCCTGGTTAACAGCAACTAACTATAAGAGCTTTTGCCTTTCTTGGGTATTAAACTCGTGTTAAAATATATTTATTAATAATATATACGTTTTTAATAATAATATTCTAAGCAAAAGGTAATTGTAAATTTTCTTTTTAATGAAATATGAAAATATTAAGAGACTTTTTTGTTTTTTATAAAAAAAAAAAACTTATAAAATGTTTGAAATCATAAGTTAAACTAAAGCAATAAACTGTCTTTTAGTTTAGTTTTAATATTTTTTTTGTTTTTGTAATAAAAATAACATTGAATTATATCAGTGGCTCTGGATGTTGTTTTTAATAAGCAACAGAAAGTTAGCAGAAAAAAAACTAAATTATAATTTTAACATAAATAGAAATAATAAGTTTAATAAAACTTAATTTATGTTTATAATTGTTTTTATTAAAATCAACATCACCTGACATAATTAAAGGCTATTTTTTTTAAGACAGTGTAATAAAATTTGTAAAAAAAAGCTTTCTTTAGATATTTTCATATTTCTGCCTCCTAGAAAGAAAATATACCTTTACTTAGTGTTTAAATATTAATAAATTTTGTTAATTATTCTCTTATAAACTATTAATAAATTTATGTTTTTCTTTTTAATTTTTGCTTTTATTTTACTAATATTTTTGGTTAAAAATTACAAAAGAAAATTTTAGGCTTTCTTTTAAGTGTTCATTGGCATATCCTTTCACAAAAAAATAAATGTATTTTAAATGTTTTGTGTTTTTTTTTCTAAATTTTAGTTTTTTTTTATCTTTAAAGTATTTGTTTTGTTTTTTTTTTGTTAATTATTTACCACACTAATAAAATGTTGCTAAAAACATTGAAACTAACATTTAGATAATTGTTTATATAATATAAATTTATTTAGTAATTTCTTTGTTAATGTATTAATATTACCAAAAATATATATATATATATTTATGTATATATTTAAATTGTTTATTTTGCTACTATATAGATGAGCTTTTTAGGCTCTTCCTTAAAAGCTTTCAGGTGCGACAAAAATTATCTTCTTATCTCAAACTAGTTTTGTTTTGGGTTTTTTTTCGTATTTTCCCTAAATCTACTGAATACTTATGTTAAATAAACTGTGTTTTAGCCTTAAAAGCTTTTTTCTTATAATTTTCTTTAACGTTTTCATTCAAAAAGTTTTTTGTAATGGAAACTTTTATCCTAAAAGTTTTTTTTTAAATTTCCTTCTAAAAGCTTTTTTTCCAAAAATTTCCTTCTAAAAGCTTTTTTTCCAAAAATTTCCTTCTAAAAGCTTTTTTTCCAAAAATTTCCTTCTAAAAGCTTTTTTTTCATTCTAAAAGCTTTTTTCCAAAAATTTATTTCTAAAAGCTTTTTTAATAAGATTTATTTAAAAAAGCTTAAATTTATTTAAAAAAGCTTTTTTATCGAAAAGTTTTTTACAAAAGCTTTTTGTCAAAATTTTTTTTAGAAAAGCTTTTTATCAAAAAGTAATAATAAAAGTTTTTTTTTTGTTAAAACAACTTTTATTCAAAAGTCTTCCCAAAAAAAAACTTGTTTAAACAAAATTTATTTAAAAAAGCTTTTTATTCAAAAATTTTCTTTAAAAAAGTTGTTTTTTAAAGCATTAATTAACAAGATTTATTTTCAAAAGTTTCATTTTCAAAAAAAAAATTCTAAATGGTTTCTAATGGAAAGCTTTTTTTCTTAAAAAAAAGGGTTTTTAAAGCTTTTTTTAACTTTATTTAAGAAAGTTTTCTTTAAAAGTTTACTTAAAAAAGCTTTTTTTCAAAATGTTATTTCAAAAAAGCTTTTTTTTTTAAATAGCTTTCTGTAAAAAAAGCTTTTTTTTAAAATAGCTTTCTGTAAAAAAAGCTTTTTTAACAATATTTATTTAAGAAAGCTTTTTTTAAGTTTACTTAAAAAAAGCTTTTTCCTTTATAAAATCCTTGTCTTGTCTTTCATTGTATTTGGTTTAATTTTCCATAAATTCTGTAAATGAAAAGCTTTTTCTATTACCCTTCAGTGTTTTAGTATTATCTTGACAAATGTGTTTTTTATTTTCTTAATAAAAAATATGTATATTTTCCAAATTAATAAGGACTTTTTAATTTTCTTTTTTGTTTTTTTTTTTTATATCAACTACAAAACTAACTTATAGCTTTTTTAAAGCTTACAAAATGTTAACGAGTTATTAGGAATGGCAAAGCTCTTACTTGCAACATAAACAATTTTTCAATTTACCTTGAACACAGCAAGACGTTTAACAAAATTTTATAAATACAAAAGATTTTTCTTAAAAATGAACTTTAGTTTTCAATATTTAAAGCTTTTAGATAAAAATTTCTCCGAATTTTTATTAAATTTATGTTACAACTTAATCAGCAAAGCTTTCGCAGAGTTTTTACTTCGAGGTTTTTTACTTCGTATAACGAAAAAGCTATAGCTTTGTACTTGAAAGCGTTTAGCAGTTTTAATATAGTTTTTTTTTGTAAATAAAGCTTTTGCCAAGATTTAGGCTAAAAAAATGAAATGGACAACTTTTATCTTTTAAAAACTTTAAAAGCTCACCATCGTTCTTTTTTTGATACGGTTAATAGAACAAGAAATAATTTAATATCAATAGATTGTACAAATTGTTTTGCTCTACTCTTGAAGAGCTTTTGTTCTAACGTTAAAACTTAAAGCTTTGTGAAAGCTCTTAATAACAATTTCAAATGTAAAGTTTAAGTAACAAAATTTCCTATTTACAACTATTATAATATTAATTGTTAAAAAATATCAGATTTCTTTCGAACACAGTTAAAGAGTAAAAAAAGCTTTCTCCGCTTTCTATTATAAAGCCTTTCAAATATCTAATTACTAAGTAACTTAACTCTACAACTTTGTAGTGAAGAATAATTTAAAATATTGAAAAAGCTCTCTTTCCACTTCTTCAGTTCATATTTTTAATGTGCAAAAGTTATGCAAATATTTTTCGCTTCTAATCCATGTAATAAAAAAAGAAAATAAGAAAGCTCTTAAAGCTTTCTTAGACATTTTCTTACCGAGTACTTTTTCTACTTTTAAATTCTTTATATTCAGACAATCCTTTGCCATTTCTATAACATACAAATACTTATACAAACGTTTAAGTTTTAACGGACCACTTTCACCACTAAGAACGTCTCTTTTTTTACATAAAACTAAATTATGAATTTTGGGTGCAATTTACTAAATACCTAATATGTTTTAACTTATTTTGGCACATTTAACATAACATTTAACTATACAAATTAGAAACATATTTTATGTAAATTAGAACAACATTTTTTTTGACAGATAGGAGAGATTTTCTACTTAAAACAAATGATACTGAGAGAAATTATAAAAAATAATTAAAGAAAAAGAAATAATTTTAAAGAATGTCGTATAAAAGTCTGTTGAACGATTTGTGTATGAAAAGAAACAAAACCCATAAACAATGGTGTCTGAAAACAAACAAAATTCATAAATAATGAAGGACTTTTATTGTAGTGATTTAAGCTACTTTTGTCTTGCAATGTTTATAAACTTTGTTAAGAGAGTTGATTGACTTTTGTTCGAAGACATGTTAAGCAACTTTGTTTTATAAAGTTCTTTAATTTGATTCATAGCTCTGATTATTTTCAAAGAGTTAAAGTGAAGTAAAGTATAAAGTTGCTTTTACAGAAATAGAATAAAATAAAACTAGAACTGAACTAGAACTGAACTAGAACTGAACTAGAACTGAACTAGAACTGAACAAGAACTGAACTAGAACTGAACTAGAACTGAACTAGAACTGAACTAGAACTGAACTAGAACTGAACTAGAACTGAACTAGAACTGAACTAGAACTGAACTAGAACTGAACTAGAACTGAACTAGAACTGAACTAGAACTGAACTAGAACTGAACTAGAACTGAACTAGAACTGAACTAGAACTGAACTAGAACTGAACTAGAACTGAACTAGAACTGAACTAGAACTGAACTAGAACTGAACTAGAACTGAACTAGAACTGAACTAGAACTAAACTAGAACTGAACTAGAACTGAACTGAACTAAAAAAGACCTAGAACAAAAGGAGAAGAGAACTAGGACAGAATTAGAACATGGCTCGAACAGAACTAGGACAGAATTAGAACATAACTCGAACAGAACTAGAACAGAACTAGAGCAGATCTAGAACAGAACTAGGACAGAATTAGAACATAACTCGAACAGAACTAGAACAGAACTAGAGCAGAACTAGAACAGAACTAGAACAGAACTAGAACAGAACTAGAACAGAACTAGAACAGAACTGGAACAGAACTAGAACAGAACTAGAACAGAACTAGAACAGAACTAGAACAGAACTAGAACAGAACTAGAACAGAACTAGAACAGAACTAGAACAGAACTAGAACAGAACTAGAACAGAACTAGAACAGAACTAGAACAGAACTAGAACAGAACAGAACTAGAACAGAACTAGAACAGAACTAGAACTGAACTAGAACTGAACTAAAACAGAACTAGAACACAACTATTACAGAACTGTAACTGAACTGGAATAAAACTAGAACTGAAGTAAAACTATTTGTTTTTGTACCATTTACTTTCCAGTTCCATTCTTTGCAAGGCAATAATACAGCATATGGTACGTATGATTTATAAATAATTGTTTTTAAAACAAATATTACGTATACGCTCCTGAACTGAACTAGAACACAACTAGAAAAGAACGAGAACTGAACAAGGACGTTGCTTGAACATGTTTGAAAACATATTGTGGTTTACTCAAAATTGCTAATGGGCTTTGATCGTTGTAGTTTTTTTTTGTCTTTTTGAAATAAAAACAAGTGTTTTGTGTTATTTTTTCTCTATGTTTAATGGATAAATTGTATAGTAATAAGTTTTGTTTGTTTTTATACTCATAATCAACTATTAAAACTATTTTTTGTTTGGTTTTAATTTAAAATTATGTTAAATTAAATTTAAACTAAAAACTTACAGATTTATTGAAAATATGTTTAGAAAAGAAAATTGAAAATAAAACAAAAATATATATTAATGTTTATAATACAATTGATTGCCTTAGTTTTAAAGGTAATTTTTTTTAATATTTACAAAAGTGTTTTTATGATTTTTAAAACATGGTAAAAACAAAATTAAATGATTGGAAATAATAAGAAAATTTTAAAGAGATTAAAGGTTAAATAAAAAAAATGTATATAAAAATTGTTGTTTAAATAAAATGTATTTATTTTTTTGCTTTTTCATTGTATGTGTATGAGTGTTATTATGTATGTATATGTTTTAATGTTTATTTTGTTATTGTTTTTATTAATTAATGGTTTTTTTTACTCAACTCTTTACTATAGTAACATGTAACAATTATTTTTATTTAAGTATTTTGTTTTTTGTTTAATATTTAACATTAACATTGAATTAGTTTTATTTGTATTTAATATTATTTTCCTTTTTGTAAGACTTTTTCCCTATTGTTTTAAAGCTTAAATTTAAAAAATAAATGTTTACAAGTTAAAGATTAAATAAAAATTAAAACATTTAATTAAATAAATTTGTATAATACACTTTAAAAATAATAAAATATATACATTAGTTATGTACAAGTAAAGTAAAAACTTTATCATATTTTTGTTTTTAATTTAAAACTAAAAATATTAACGATCTTCGTTTTTCTTTAAAAACAATAATTTTCTAATAAGTTTTCTCTTTTTTCTTTGTTCTGTAATAATAATTTATAACTTTCTACTTTTTATATACTTTTACCTTAATTAATTTATTTTTACTGTTTAAATCTATTTGCCCCTTTTTTTTATCAATTCTTATAATTTTTTATTCTTATTTTGCTTTTAAAACTCCTTTTGCTATTCAATTATTTTTTTTTTCAAAATTTCTTTCTTTTTATAAAAATATGACCACAAAAAATAGAGAGTTTCTTCTTTTTTCACTATGTAATGTTTTAAAAATCCTTAATTGTTTTCTTTCCTTTATTTTAGAGTAGAATGTACAAGATTATTTTTGCTTTGTCTGCCACTTTTACTGTTTATGTATATTTTGTTAAATTTATTTTAAGTGTATGAATTATATATTTTATTTAATTATGGTAGAGGTGGGTTATTTCTCTGTTTTCTTTTAATATACCTTAATAATGTTTATTTTTCACTTTTTAAAATGTTTTTTTTCCAAAAACGAAGATCGTTAGTTAATTGTAAATAAAATAAATAAAAAATGTCAAAAAATCTTACAAAAACTTTTTTTACAAAATTATCTTTTTTAAATTGAACTAGAACTGAACTAGAATGAAACTAGAACTGTAGTAAAATTTCTTAGTTTCTTCTTGTACCATTTATTTTCCAGTTCCATTCCTTGCAAAGTCAATAATACAGCATATGGTGCGTATGATTAATAATTAATTATTTTTGAATCCAATATTACGTATACGCTCCTCAGGTTATATTTGGTAGTACGGAGTAATTCTAGTTCTGTCTTAAAACTGAATTAGAACTGAACTAGAATTCAATTAGAACTGAACTAGAATTGAACTAGAACTGAACTAGAACTGAACTAGAACTGAACTAGAACTGAACTGGAACTGAACTAGAACTGAACTAGAACTGAACTAGAAC
>NC_060954.1:8778397-8782027 GCF_022045245.1 Lucilia cuprina
TAGAACAGAACTAGAACAGAACTAGAACAGAACTAGAACAGAACTAGAACAGAACTAGAACAGAACTAGAACAGAACTAGAACAGATCTAGAACAGAACTAGAACAGAGCTGGAACAAAACTCGAACAGAACTAGAACTAGAACAGAACTAGAACAGAACTAGAACAAAACTAGAACAGAACTAGAACAGAACTAGAACAGAACTAGAACAGAACTAGAACAGAACTAGAACTAGAACAGAACTAGAACAGAACTAGAACAGAACTAGAACAGAACTAGAACAGAACTAGACAGAATTAAAACAAAACTAAAACAGAACTAGAACAGAACTAGAAAAATATTCATACACATTTAACCATAATAAATAATAACAGTTAATACAAACTAATTTATGATACTTTTCATACGACCCGACCATAAATATCTCTAGGAATTTCTTAAGCAAACAATTACTTTCATATAAAATTATTAATGTATCTTTCTATGGCAATTTTTATCTATCAATACTTTTTCTTCAGACATTTTCAAAACTCTTCAGCAATGACTGACTGAACTAGAGCTGCTGTTGCTACTGATGGAGAATCTATTAACAATTATTCTATTTTTACTAAATATGTATTTCACATTCCATCTGTGTGTGTGTGTTTCTTAATTAAAATTTCATTGTAACTTTTGACAGAGAGTGTAGCTGTTAATTAAATTCTTGTGAGGAGTGTGGGGGGAGGTTGAGTGAATATGAAAAGGCTAGCGGTAGTGAAAAAGACTGCTAAATATGTGTGTTAATAAAGTTTATTGCTCCGATATCATGTTGATTTAATCGTACGATTGATTGAATTATTATTAGAAGAAACAAACAAAAAGATAAAGTTCATATAGCGAACATAACTTTATCAATATGTAAACATAAATTATGAAAGTTTTTTGTAGAAACTTAAGTTGTAGTTTACTTTTAAATAAGAAACTATGTATTTTTAGTTCTGTTCTGTTCTAGTTCTGTTTTAGTTCTGTTCTAGTTCTGTTCTAGTTCTGTTCTAGTTCTGTTCTAGTTCTGTTCTAGTTCTGTTCTAGTTCTTTTCTAGTTCTGTTCTAGTTCTGTTCTAGTTCTGTTCTAGTTCTGTTCTAGTTCTGTTCTAGTTCTGTTCTAGTTCTGTTCTAGTTCTGTTCTAGTTCTGTTTTAGTTCGGTTCTAGTTCGGTTCTAGTTCGGTTCTAGTTCTGTTCTAGTTCTGTTCTAGTTCTGTTCTAGTTCTGTTCTGGTAATGCTCTAGTTCTGTTCTGGTAATGCTCTAGTTCTGTTCTAGTTCTGTTCTAGTTCTGTTCTAGTTCTGTTCTAGTTCTGTTCTAGTTCTGTTCTAGTTCTGTTCTAGTTCTGTTCTAGTTCTGTTCTATTGCTGTTCTAGTTCTGTTTTATTTATGTTCTATTTCTGTTCTAGTTCTGTTTTAGTTATGTTCTAGTTTTGTTCTGCTTTATTCTTATCTAGTTTTGTTTCAGATGTGTTTCATATAAAGTCGTTTCATAATTCCTTCGGTGCGTATGATTAATATATAATTATAGTTTTATTAAATATTACGTACACGCTTTTTATCTTTTCAAAATTACTTACCGTTTTATAAAACATACACGATCTTCTATCCTCATCTTCGCCCTCAGGACAATCAAGGAAACCATCACACAGTACGTGATCGTCTATACAGCGATATCGACCTTGCAAATCCGGTGTCGGACATGCAAAACGCTCCATGCCATCCATAGCGGTGGGGCATTCTAAAAATTAAGAAAAAAATGAACATAAGAAATAATTAATTCATTAAGCAAAAAATAAAAGAGGCAATATATTTGAATTTATAAAGTGCTTTTAAAATAATATAATTTACTGTTAAGTAGTGTATAATATATTTTTTAATAAAAGTTTTGAAAAAAAATTGCTTTAATCGTTACTAACGTATGTTATGATTTAATATACTACTCGTTTACATACAAGTACTAGTAAGTTAAAGTTGTTATTGTACTCTTTACGTCAGTCAGTCATTAAATTTGATTTGATTTTATGTCATTGTTAAAAAATAATATAATACTCGTTGCTATTGCGATGTTCAAAAAAAATATATACGAGCGAATATTTCCACATAGCAAAGAATATTTTATAATGGCACGAGTTTACCCAAATTGATTGTCCTTTTGTGGAAACGTTGTTATTTTGTAAATAATTTCTGGAAATCCTTTAATGATGGCAGTACGACAAAATATAAAATACACTTTTATATAAAAAGTTTAAACGAGGTTATCGTTAAGCTTTTAAGAGAAGGTTTTCAAACGTTTTAAGTTGGTATTAAAGAGAATTCCAGCAAATTAAATTAATATGTGTATATGAACTTTTGGCTGTTGGCATAAGAAAAAAACAGACAAATGGCCTTGAAAATGTCTGACTTTATATTTATAGAATTTACTAACAATTAAAATTATATGCCTCTAAATACTGTACCCTTGCTATCCAATGTAAATTTCTTTCATTTTAATAATCATATTAATAATACTATTAAAGCTTTACACCAGTACTGGTCGCTGCAATTAAAACTCTATTAAATTTTTTTTCAAACAGATACACAGACAGATACAGACAAAAGCTAAATTAACTTAATCAAAAACCTACAATGACGTTGGAATTAAACAAATTATTCAACATTAAATTGACGTAAATATTTGGTATTAAAATTTGATGATAAGTGTATGCACGTTGAACAAATTACTAGAGAAATAACAACTATTCATGGTATATAAAAAGAAAAATCTGAAAAAATAATAATTAAACTTAATTAGCAGGGGATTTTTTTTGTAAATAAAGTTCGACTTAGTTGCTTAGATTTTGTATTATTATTAACATATTTTGTAGTTCCAACAAAAGTATTAAATAATTATAGCTATTTCTGCTGTTAAGTTTATTATTCCTATGTATGTGTAACAACTAGCCATACAGAAAGTACTTACAGCAAAATATAATAATAAAAATTATTGTCATAATGTTTGCAGATGGCGTAAACATTTTTATTTAAATTTAACGCTCTCAGTTAATTAAATTTGTTAAGTATTTCTAGGTATGATTTGTTTAAAATAAGAGAAAAACATTTTCTTTTAAAAATACTTGTCTGTATGAGAGAAGTAACTAGCGAAAAAGTGATTATGAAGTTTTAATTGAAAAACTTTAATTACTTTTGTTTTTGTTTGTTCAAAAATAAATTTATATTAATATCAAAGAAAATATTATAAATAAATTATTAGAAGTTATTCTTAAATATTTAACTAAACAATTTTTATCCATAAGTTCAGGAGCGTATACTTACTATTAAATACAAAAATAATTAATTACTAATCATACGCACCATATGATGTGTCATTGCTTTAGCAAATAAGGAAACTGCAAAATATATAAATAAAACATGAAGAACAAACTCTGAACTAACTAGTAGTATTCAAGTCTATTCTAGTTCTGTTCTATTTCTGTTCTAGTTATGTTCTAGTTCTGTTCTAGTTATGTTCTAGTTCTGTTCTAGTTCTGTTCTAGTTCTGTTCTAGATCTGTTCTAGTTCTGTTCTAGTTCTGTTCTAGTTCTGTTCTAGTTCTGTTCTAGTTCTGT
>NC_060954.1:8782127-8786709 GCF_022045245.1 Lucilia cuprina
AGAACTAGAACAGAACTAGAACAGAACTAGAACAGAACTAGAACAGAACTAGAACAGAACTAGAACAGAACTAGAACAGAACTAGAACAGAACAGAACTAGAACGGAATTAGAACAGAACTGGTGTATTTATTTACAAAGGCAATAATGCACAATATTGTGCGTATGATTAATAATTAATTATTTTTTAAATACGTATTAAGTATTCGCTCCTAAGCACTATGTTAATACCTATACTTCTAGCTAAATATTTTGAAATAATTACTGAACTGAGCCATAACGGAACTAGAACAGATTTAGAACAGAACTAGTCAGGACTAAGAATATAATATAACATAATTGATATTTTATATGTTAATAACTTTTATTAATTTGTTCTTACTTTCTTTAATGTTTTCTTTTAGACGAAAGCCCATCTCGATGTGCTGGCGGATGCGTTACTGCGATGGGCCCGAGGCCGCTAGGTTTATTAAGAGCAGCACACACACACACACAATCTTCAACTAATAACCAAACAAAAGCACAGTTATTAAATGAATTATCCTCCGCCAATCATTAAATATAAATAAACTAAAGACAAACCAAAAAAAAAAATCTATTAAAAACAAAATTTAAAACTGTATAACTTAACTGAGAGAAAACAACAAAGGCAAACTAAAATAAATAGCAAAACATAGTATGAAGGAAAATTGGAAAGGGAGCTTACAAAGATCCGGTGCAATAAATGAATACATACTCTGTGCAAGAGGTAACAGCAACCGACAACATTTAATATGAACTTACAAAATCAGGTAATATGATTTATTACAAAAAAAAAAAAATTCCTAAAAATAACAACACAGACACAGACAAACAACAACAGCAAAAACAAGCAGTAAGAGTATGTATGTAAAAAGTAACAGTTTAAATTAAAATTGAATATAAAAAAGAAAAGAAAATAACTATTAAACATATTATTATTAAAAAAAAACATTTATTATAATTATTATATAAATATATTATGATTATTAATTATTAAAATTTATTATTATTAATTATTATATTTACAAACAATAAATTCAATTTAAGAAAATTAAAAAAAAAACAGACAATTGTTAACAATCTTTAACTATTTTAAAAGTAAAGTTTTGCTAGAAAAGGAAAAAAAAATCATTTAATGTTTTTCTTTTTTGTCACTCCAAAAATTAAAATTATTTTCTTAAATTGTGTTTTTAACTGCTAACAAAACCCCCTCCCCCTCTCCCTGGAAAAAATTAAAATTAAAAAAAAACTTAAATTTTAAACAGAATGTATGTATATGTTAAATAAACTTTTTTTCCGTGTGTATTTGTATAAAAAAAAACAACAACAACTGATATTATTATATATAAAAAAAAAATTATTATAAATATTATTAAATTAAAAATTATTAAAAACAAAACAAATGATTATTTACTAGGGTTTTATGATTATTAATTGTATGATATATTTAAACAATATAAAAGTGAAAGAAAAAACAAAACAAACAAATAATTATTATTGATTTAAATTCAACTAATTACAAAATGTATTTAAATAAATTATTATTAAATATTTAAAAAAAAAACAAAAACAAACAGTAAACATAACACAAGACTAATAAAAAATTTATAAATATATTTTAAAATTTGTATTATATTTATTATTATTATTTTTTTACTTAAGATTTATTTCATATTTGTTTCATAAACTAATTTTTATGTTTTAAATTGTTTTTTTTTTACCATTTTGTATAAATAAATGTTTGTTTTTAAAACTAAAACTTAACTTTAATTTTTATTATTTTCTTAAATTTTTAATACATTGTTTTTCTCCACAAATTAGCTTTTTACTAATAAAGCTTTTGCTAAACTAAATTTTTTTGTTTTACAAAAAAAAAATGCAAATTAATTTAAAATTTTCAATTATAAAACTATTATTTAGCATCAGCTTTCAATAGCTTAAAGAAAGCTTTTACGAACATACTCCTGAAGTTTTTAATTATTTCACATAAAAAATTTTCATTAATTTCTGAAAGCTTTGGGGTTTTCTTAAAGTAAACATCTGGAACAGCTGTTCTTTTCATGTTTTTAGTGCAAAAGCTTTTTACAATTAACAACTTTATTTCATATGTTTTTCTTAAAACAAACAACTAAAACAGAAGCTTTTTTTTACAAGTATAAAACTTTAAGAATTTTAAAATCTTTTAAATTTTATTAAGCAAAAACATTTAATAAAACTTAGGATAGGAAAAGAAAATGTCTGAAACAGAAGCTTTTTTACAAGTATAAAACCTTTTTACATAAGCACACTGGTGTCTTTAGTACGTAAGCTTTCTACAATTAAAAATTTTATTTAAATTTGTTCTAGAACTGTAAAATCTTTTAAATTTTATTAAACGGAAACATTTGGTATGTAAAATGCTTCAAACACAGTTTCTTTAAACGTTAATTCAAAAATAGAAAGTTTTTGAGAAAGCTTTGAAATTTTTTTCAATAATAACCTTTTAGAAAAACTTATATGCAAAAGTCACAGAAAATGTTCTCTTGACTTTCTGAAAATTTTATATTTCTAATTTGTTATTAAATTTGCAAAGTCTTTTTATGAAACTTTTACAAGCTTGCTATGCAAATACTTCTACTATTCAAAGCGAGAGCTTTTTTGAAAAATTTTTGTTTTTTGAGAAAGTTTTTTAGAAGAAGGTTTTGTTTTATGGAACCTTTTTTAAGAAAAATGTTTTTTTCGAAAGAAAGCTCTTTTTCAAAGAAAGATTTAAAAAAAAGCTTTTTTTCAAAGAAAGATTTTTCCGAAAAAAGCTTTTTCAAAGAAATATTTTTTCCCAAAAAAGCTTTTTCAAAGAAATATTTTTCCCAAAAAAGCTTTTTCAAAGAAAGCTTTTTTTTGAAAAAAAGCTTTTTTCAGAGAAAGCTCAAAAAATGTAAAAAATTGACGTTCTGAAATTGTATATTTCTAATTTGTTATTAAATTTCCAAAGTGTTCCTTTAAAACTTTTACAAGCTTGCTATGCAAATACTTCTACTATTCAAAGCGAGAGCTTTTATTAGCTTTTTTTGAAAAATTGTTGTTTTTAGAGAAATTTTTTTTAAAAGAAGATTTTGTTTTAAGAAACCATTTTTATGAAAAAGCTTTTTTATTAAGAAAGCTTTTTTCAAAGAAAGCCTTTTCAAAGAAAGTTTTTTTTTCCAAACAAAGCTTTTTTCAGAGAAATCTTTAAAAATGTTAAAACATTTTCCTAGAAAGCTTTTTAAAAAACATTTCATAAGACTTTTTTGAAATCTATTTTAGAAAAAAAGCTTGTTTTTACATCAAGTTTTTTCAGTGGGTACTTGTTTTTAATATTGGAAAAGCACAATTTACTTAAAAGCACAAAAAAAACTTTAAAACTGTTTTAAACACATTCTCTTCAGAAAAAGCTTTCTTCATTAAACAATTTTTTTCTTTAGAAAAAAAAGCTTTTTAAAAATAACTTCTTTAAAGGAAACACTTTATAAACAAAAGATTTTATGGCTTAAGAGAAGCTTTTAGAAATTTAATTTTCAAAGTATAAAAGAGCTTTTTTTAAGAATACTTTTAAAATTTACATGAAACTGAAAATCTTCGAAAAAGCTTTCTGAATTAGATTTTCCAAGTAATATTATTCAAAAACTTTTATTTAAATTACATTATTTTGCTAATTTGGACTATCAAAAGCTTTATTTTATTTAGGAAATATTTTAGTTTTCTAAAAGCTTTTTGTTTATGCAAATTAATATTGTTTTTAATTTTCAAAAGTTTTTTTTGTCAACTAATTCTTATATTTATTTAAAAAAATATATATATGTTTTAAACTATTTTTCCTTAATTTCATCTTATTTATGAAACAATTCTCATGGATACGGCAGCTATTTGTAGATAAGTAAATTTATTTAAATTTTTAATGAAAAACAAATTATAATAATGATATGAACAAAAAAAAAGAACTGTCAAAATAAATTTAAACAAAAAAGAAAAAAACAAAAAATACCTAAACGCATAAACTAACATATTTAAATGTATTAAAAATAATATTAATTATATATGTATATTTAACAAATAACAAAAAAGATTAAACAAAAAATAATGTTAAAATAATAAAATTAACAAAAAGGAAAAGTATTAAGATAAAAGGAAAACTATTAAAAGAAATTAATTATTGTCTTTATTTCTTTTTTTTAAATAATTTATTTCTTATTTAAATACATTAATGACGACATAAAAAAACTTTTAAGGCTTCTTAATGACATCAAAGTTTAGTTATAAAATTGAACTAGATTCACTCTGATGTATTTCGCTAGAAAAGTATGTATAATCTAAAAATTCTGGGGCGCATACTTAATATTTAATTCAAGAATAATTATTTATTACTCATACGCCTTTTTGCCTTTACATATAGGGGAACTGGAAATGGAACAAGAAGAAACAAATCAGTTCTAGATAAACTCTAATTCAGTTCTAGTTCAGTTCTAGTTCAGTTCTAGTTCAGTTCTAGTTCAGTTCTAGTTCAGTTCTAGTTCAGTTCTAGTTCAGTTCTAGTTCAGTTCTAGTTC
>NC_060954.1:8786809-8788929 GCF_022045245.1 Lucilia cuprina
CTAGTTCTGTTCTAGTTCTGTTCTAGTTCTGTTCTAGTTCTGTTCTAGTTCTGTTCTAGTTCTGTTCTAGTTCTGTTCTAGTTCTGTTCTGTTCTAGTTCTGCTCTAGCTCTGTTCTAGTTCTATTCTAGTTCTGTTCTAGTCCTTTTCTAGTTCTGTTCTAGTTCTGATCTAGTTGTGCTCTAGTTCTGTTCAAGTTCTGATCTAGTTCTCTTCCATTACAAAACTTAAATTTAAAAGAAGTTCATTATTGAAATTATTTAATTTTGTTGTCCAATTCATAATAGATTGGAATTTTTTTCAAACTGGTGACTGCATCTATATGTATTTTGTCTAACATTTAGTGCTGCTGGTTTTCACATAAAGTTTAAAAATAGTTTTGTGACGCTTTTGATAAATTTTATGCATTTTAAGCTTTATTTCTATGGATAAAATATTTTATTAAAAAAAAAATTTTGTTAACAATTCTCCTGAACAGACTTTCATATTATATTTGTTAACCCATTCATTTATTCTTTCATTCAGCACTAGCACCAAACAACCACCTTCATCATCATCATTGTAGGTTTCCTGACTTTGCTTTAACTTTTAAGCTTTTGGTTGATGGTGTTTTTTTTTTATTTTTTTTTTAATTTTCTATAGTTTATGGGAAAAATATGTATGTTTGTTTTCTCTTTTTTCGTTTATTTTCTATTTTAGTTTCATTCTGCTCTTTTTTCGCTATATATAAATACGAGTATAAATAAATTTTGTGTATGTTTTTGAAATAGAATGTACATAAAAATAAATCACATTTAAAGGACATTAAGGCGCCTTTGGTTTTTGATAGTATTTATAGTAAATAAATATTTATTTTCTTGGTTTATTTTTAGATGATTTTTTTACATAAAAAGCGGTTTAAAAAAGGCAAAAAGGTGTAACTTTAAAAATAAGTTTAAATAACTTAAAAGCGGTTTTAATAAAAATCAATCATACGCCCTCTAGTTCATTTGACTACCGGACATAATCCTTCATACATACGACAAATAGTTTTGCTTTAATATAAAAATAAATTCTATTTTCCAATTAAATATAATTACCTTAGTGTTTTTTCACTCCCACCTTTAGTTTAAATTTAATTATTCCAACGAAATTTATAACCTAGCTTTTTTTAAATATATTAAACTGTTTTTAAATTATTTTCGAAAATAAAACTTTTAAAGTTCATTGGCTTTTGGTAAAAAAGTTTATCTATCTCTATACATATTTTCTATTTTGAACAATTTGTAGTTCATTTTTATCTCTTACACACCCACTTAGTTTTACGAAATTATCATGCAACAACACAAACACAATATTCCCTACCACAAATACACAGATATAAGCACATACAAATGTACATATACTATACAAAATATATTCTATTTTTTGTTTGTTTTCAAAATGACATCTATATGGCATTTTCAGGCATGCATATGCATGCATTTTATGTATTATTATTGCATGTTACATTTTATGGTTGTCCATTTGATAATGGCTCTTTTTATTTGTTCTTTTTGTTTGTTCAGAGTGTGAGGGTTTACATACAGAAACATTTAAACTGAACAGCATTTAAAATGTGTGAATGAATTTTTAATGGCACTTACACTACAATACACATGAGCTTATTTGGTCATTCGCTGTTAAAGATATTTATTTAAATAAAATTTGTATTTTTTGTCCTTTTGTATAATTGAGAGTATCATTTTGAAACCGAAATACATAAAAAAATCAAAAAGAGCAGATACAGATACAAGAACTAAACCAAAACAAAACATAAAAAGAACTAGAACCGAAAACAGAACTAGTTCCTAATTTGCAATGGCAATAATACACTATATGTTGCCTAAGAATGATAATTAATATTTTTGAATTATAATACATATACTACTAATTAAATATTTAAGAACAGAACTAGAACAGAACTAGAACAGACCTAGAAATAGAACAGAATTATAACAGAACTAGAACAGAACAGAACTATAACAGAACTAGAACAGAACTAGAACAGAACTAGAACAGAATTAGAACAGAGCTAGAACAGAACTAGAACAGAACTAGAACAGAACTAGAACAGAACTAGAACAGAACTAGAACAGAACT
>NC_060954.1:8789029-8790569 GCF_022045245.1 Lucilia cuprina
ACTAGAACTGAACTAGAACTGAACTAGAACTGAACTAGAACTGAACTAGAACTGAACTAGAACTGAACTAGAACTGAACTAGAACTGAACTTGAACTGAACTAGGACTAAACTAGAACTGAATTAGAACTGAACTAAAACTAAAACTGAACTAGAACTTAACTAGAACTGAAATAAAACTGAGCTCGAACTAAATAAAAGCTGAACTAGTACTAAACTAGATATTCTTAACAGGTGAATTTAACGCGGTTTTTTAACGCTAGAATCTTTTTATAGATAATAATTCTCTTTACAGAAGAATTCCTTAAACATGTGAAATTTTCAGATGAAAATAGTTAGTAGTGCTATCAAATTCTTTTAAATTTCACCATAATTTCAATTTTAAATTACTTTGATTTTTAATTTCCTTTTTGCTTTCAGTCATTACATCGCAGATAAAATAACACAATCCTTTGAAAAAATCATTTTTAATCTCTGCTCATCCAAACTTTCCTTTCCTCTTTTCTTCCCATAAAAGTTTTTCTACCTTTGTTTATTTGTATATACAGGACAGCCAGACATTATGCTTCAATTATTTGCATTAAATTATATTTCATTTATTAAATAATAATGAAATTTATGTAAATGTTTATTTAATATTAACAGGCCACAAACAATGAAAACACACAATTACAGCTAAAATTTGTTAGCAAATGAAATTTGTATAACATACCTCCCATTATTCTCACCAATATAAAAGCAATTTATATGATTTTGCTTTTTTGTATAAATTATTTTTCAAAAACATTAAACCAACACAAAACGTAAAGCGTTAATTATGTATAAAAAATTTTGAATTTAAATTAAAACCTATGGAGAGTATGGAGATTTTTAGACAACTTTCTTTGTTTCCCTTATTATGCTAATTTTGGTGTAGTGTCTGTTTAGCAGAGGTTTTGTCAGGGTATGCAGTGCGTTCTAATAAATAAAATTAAAAATTTTACTAAAACGTTGACTTGCTGTAACAGCAACAACGTTCTTAATTATATTGAATTTTTTTTTGTAGGCCTAAATTATAAGTCATGCATAAAAGCTATGATCTTTTTCTGTTGTTTCCTATAAATATTTAAATGATATAAATATTTTAAAACGTAAAAAAGAGTTTAAATCTGTGTAATGGATTTAAACTGCCCTAAATGTTCAGTAAACAATTTCCAGATAAATTTATTATAAAAATGTTAGCATGCTAAAGTCAGTATGAAAATTTCAACTAGAACAGAGCTAGAATGAGACAGCATTAGAATAGCACAGGACTAGAACAGAAAGTAACTAGAGCAGTGCTAGAACAGAACTAGCACTATGCAAGAACAAACCTAGAACAGAACAGGAACGTAACTAGAGCAGCGCTAGAACAGAACAAGTACTTGTTCTAGAACAGAACTAGAACAGAACTTGAACAGAACTAGAATAGAACTAGAACAGAACTAGAACAGAACTAGAACTAGAACAGAACTAGAACAGAACTAGAACAGAACTAGAACAGAACTAGAACAGAACTAGAA
>NC_060954.1:8790669-8792410 GCF_022045245.1 Lucilia cuprina
ACTGAACTGGAACTGAACTAGAACTGAACTAGAACTGAACTAGAACTGAACTAGAACTGAACTAGAACTGAACTAGAACTGAACTAGAACTGAACCAGAACTGAACTATCTATGAAAATTTTCTCTGGTTAAGAGATATATTTTCTATAGAAAATTTGTCTTGTTAGGAGATCTATTTTCTTGTTAAGAAATCTATATTTCATATTGGATTTGTCTTATTAGGAGAACAACAATATTGGTAAGAAAGGTAAAACTGTTTATTATAACATTTATGTTCAGGAATATATAAGAAATACTGAAACAATTTATTTAACAATTATTTTAACAAAATGTGTACAATTAACATTTAATCATTTTGCATACAGTCTTCTATAGTTTGTCATTTAATTTTTGTTCATTTCATTTATATAGCTTAACTTAAAGCCAATGATTTATATACAAAACAGAGAGAAAGATAAAAAGTGAAACGGTCAATGGGGCGTATACGTAATATTTATAGTTATATGCCAACTGGGCGTATGATTGTTATAAAATGATTAATAACAACAGAAAATAATTACAACATAAACAATATTAATTGTAATTAAGCCATGAAAGGTAATATTGAAGTAATAAAATATTAATTAATATGTCAAGTATAATTTTAACCATATTAATTAAATTAACATTTAAACAAACTTCATAGAATAAGACAGCATAACACACACTTCATAATGAAAATTACAAAATAATAAAAAAAAACTCTTTGGCTGTTATATATACAAATATAGTTTGAAGTTATGTATTAGATTGCCTCTTATAGAAAAATTTAATTATTTTAAAAATCGTAAGTACATATAGTGTACATAAAATTGTTGCCTGGTTCTAAACAATTAAAATTATTAAAGTTAAAAGACCAACCCACATCATCATAAATTTCTTTAAAAAAAAGCAAGTACAATATTTGATTTCCTTGAAGTGGTTACGGAGCAAAATGTTCACACATGTATGTCAGTAAGTGTGTAAATTTATTTTATTTTTTTTCTCATCACTTACATATGTGCTGTTACCCCTCCTAGTTGTTGTTTTGTTGACTTTTGTTTGATTGCATGTTGCAAGTACATGTTACTACTTTTCAATATATGCACAAGACTCAATATGTTGTGGCCACAATAGTAACAACAACAACAACTAAAATAAAACTACTTCTGTGCTTTAGGGATCTGATAACCTTTTGAAACAATTTCAATTAACTTTAGTTAATAATCAAGTTCTTAGAACTTTTATTGAGTTACAAGAATTGTAAACATTTCATTTTTTAATTTTTTTCCAACATTTTGCTATACGAAATAGAACTTATCTAGATTATTTTGTGCTAGATTAAATAAATTAAAAAGAAACAAAAATGCAGAAATATTTGTTTAAGAAAATAAATTGTGACTATAAGTAAAATATGCATACATTAGGACTTAAATTCGAAAGTTTTAAACTTTTTAAATCTAGAAAGGCAATTCTTAAAAAAGGGGACATGAAATAAACTAAAACTAAACTGAAACTGAACTTAAACTGATGTGAACTAAAACTGAAGTGTACTGAACTAGAACTGAACTAGAACTGAACTAGAACTGAACTAGAACTGAAATAGAACTGAACGAGAACTGAACTAGAACTGAACTAGAACTGAACTAGAACTGAACTGGAACTGAACTAGAACTGAACTACAACTGAACTACAACTGAACTACAACTGAACTACAACTGAA